>NW_026868018.1:152322-335315 GCF_020745735.1 Hemiscyllium ocellatum | reverse complement strand
GTCCCCCGTCCCCACGTCTCTCTGTCCCCTTAAGTCTGTCCTCTTCTCTCTGTCTCCCACCTCTCTGTTCCCCCCACTCTCTGCCCCCTCTCTCTGTCACGCCCTTGCTCTGTTCATGCTCCCCATCCCCCTGTCTTCTGTCCTCCCTCGCTCTGTCCCCCTGTCTCTGCCCCCCTCTCTCGGTCCCCATCTCTCTGTCCCTCCTCTCTCTCTGTCCGCCCTCTCTCTGTCATCCCTCTCTCTCTGTCTCCTTCTCTCTGTTCCCCTCTCTCTGTTCCCCTCTCTGTGCCACCCCTCTCTTTATCCCCCTCTCTCTCTCTGTCCCCCTCTCTGAACCCCTCTCTCAGTTCCTCTCTCTCCCTGTCCCCACTCATCGTCCCCCTCTCTCGTTCCCCCCTCTCTGTCCCCCTCTCTCTGTCTCCCTCTCTCTGTACCCCCACTCTATGTCCCCTCTCTCTGTCTCCTCTCTTTGTCCGCCTCTCTCTGTCCATCCTCACTCTGTCCCCCTCTGTCTGTTCCCCCTCTCTCTATCCCTCTCTCTCTATCCCCCTCTCTCTGTCCCCCTCACTCTATCCTGGTATCTCTCTGTTCCCATCTCCCTGTCACCCACCTCTCTGTCCCCCCTCTCTCTGCCACCTCTCTGTCCCCCTCCCTCCGTCCCCCTCACTCTGTCGTCCTCTCTCTGCCCCCCTCTCTCTGTGACCCCCCCACTCTGTTCGCCACTCTCTGTACCCCCTGTCTTCTGACCCCCTCGCTCTGTCCCCATGTCTGTACCACTCTCTCTGTCCCCCTCTCTCTGTCCCTTCTCTCTCTCTGTCCCCCACTCTCTCCGTCCCCCTCTCTCTGTCCGCACTCACTCTATCCCCCTCTCTCTATCCCCCTCTCTCTATCCCCCTCTCTCTATCCCCTCTCTCTGTCCGCCCTCTCTCTGTCCGCCCTCTCTCTGTCCGCCCTCTCTCTGTCCCTGTCTCTCTGTCCCCCTCACTCTATCCACGTATCTCTGTCCCACTCTCTCTGTTCCCCTCTCTATGTTCCCCTCTGTCTGTCCCACCATCGCTCTGTCCACCCTCCCTGACCCCTTGCTTCCATCCCCCCTCTCTCTGTCCCCCTCCCTCTGCCCCCTCTCTCTGTCCCCCTCTCTCTGTCCCCCTCTCTCTGTCCCCCCTCCCTCTGTCCCCCTCACTCTGTCCCCCTCCCTCTGTCCCCCTCACTCTGTCGTCCCCTCTTTGTCCCCTCTCTCTGTGCCCCTCTCTCTGTTCACCTCTCTCTGTACCCCCCTCCCTCTGTCGCCCCCTCTGTTCGCCTCTCTCTGTCCCCACCTCTCTCTGTCCCACCTCTCTCTGTCCCCCTTCTCACTGTCCCCTGTCTCTCTCTCCCCCGTCTCTCTGTCCACCCTCTCTCTGTCCCCTCTCTGTCGGCCCTCTCTATGTCCCCCCTTTCTCTGTCCCCCTCCCTCTGTCCCCCCTCTCTCCATCCCCAACCTCTGTCCCCCTCACTCTGTCGCAATCTCTCTGTCCCCCTTCTTTCTGTCCCCCCTCTCTCTCTCCCCCCTCTCCATGTCCCCCCTTTCTCTGTTCCCCTCTCATTATCCCCCCTCTCTGTTCCCTTCTCTCTGTACTCTTGCTCTCTGTCCCCCTCTCTCTGTCCCCCTCTCTGTCCCCCCTCTCTGTCACTCTCACTCTTTTGCCCCTCTCTCTGCCCCTCACTCTGTCCCACGTTTCTGTCCCCCCTCTCTCTGTCCCCCTCTTTCTGTCCCCCCTCTCTCTGTCCCCTTATCTCTGTTCCCCTCACTCTATCTCCGTATCTCTCTCCTGCTCTCTCTGTTCTCCTCTCACTGTCTCCTTCTTATTGTCCCCCTCTCACTGTCGCCCCTCTCACTGTTCCCCCTCTCTCTGTGCCCCTCTCTCTGTCCCCCTCTCTCTGTCCACCCACTCCCTGTCCCCCTGTCTTCTGTCCCCCCTCGCTCTATCCCTCTGTCTGTCCCCCCTCTCTCTGTCCCCCCCTCTCTGTTCCTCCTCTCTCTGTTCCTCCTCTCTCTGTCTCCTTCTTATTGTCCCCCTCTCTCTGTCCCCCTCTCTCTGTCCCCCTGTCTTCTGTCCCCCCTCGCTCTATCCCCCTGTCTGTCCCCCCTCTCTCTGTCCCCCCCTCTGTCCCCCCTCTCTGTTCCCCTCTTTATGTTCCCCACTCTCTGTACCCCACTCTCTGTCCCCCTCTCTCTGTTCCTCCTCTCTCTGTCCTCCTCCCTCTGACCCCTATCTCTGTCCCCTATCACTGTCCCCCTCTCTCTGTTCCCTTTTCTCTGTTTTCCCTCAGTCTGTCCCCATCTCTTTGTCCCCTTCTCTCTGCCCCCTTCTCTCTGTCCCCTTCTCTCTGTCCCCTTCTCTCTGTTCCCTTCTCTCTGTCCCCTTCTCTCTGTCCCCTTCTCTCTGTTCCCTTCTCTCTGTCATCGTTTTCTCTGACCTCGTCTCTCTCTGAACCCCTCTCTCTGTCCCCCTCTCCGTGCCCCTCTCACAGTTCCCCTCTCTTTGCCCCCCTGTCTCTGTCCCCCTATCTCTATCCCCCCTCTTTATCCCCCTCTCTCAGTCCCCCTCTCTATCCCTCTGTCTCTTCTTTCCCTCTCTCTGTTCCCCTCTCTCTCTCACCCACACTCTGTCACCCACTCTGTCCCCACCTCTCTGTCCCCCCTCTGTCCCCACGTCACTCTGCCCCCCCAAGTCTGTCCTCCTCTCTTTGTCACCCGCCTTTCTCTGCTTCCCTCTCTCTGTCCCACCCTCGCTCTGTCCCCCTCTCTCTATCTGCCTTCTCCGTATTTCTGTCCGGCTCTCTCTGTTCCCTTCACTCTCTGTCCCCCCTCTCTCTGTTCCCCCCTCTCTCTCTCTGTTCCCCTCTCTCTGTCTCCTTCTCTCTGTTCCCCTCTCTCTGTCTCCTTCCCTCTGTTCCCCTCTCTGTCATCCCTCTCTCTGTCCCCCTCTCTCTGTTCCTCTCACTCTATCCCCGTATTTCTGTCCCGCTCTCTCTGTCCCCCCTCTCTCTGTCCCCCCTCTCTCTGTCCCCACTCCCTCTGTCTCACTCTCTCTGTCCCGCTCTCTCTGTCCCCCTCTCTTTGTACATCTCTCTCTTTCCCTCTTTCTCTGCCCCCTCTCTCTGTCCCCCCTCTCTCTGTCCCCCCTCTCTCTGTCCCCCCCTCTCTATCCCCCTCCATCTGTCCCCCCTCTCTCTGTCCCCCCTCTCTCTGTCCCCCCTCTCTCTGTCCCCCCTCTCTATGTCCCGCTTCTCTGTCCCCTCTCTCTCTGTCACCCAAACTCTGTCCTTCTCTCCCTGTCCCCACGTCTCTCTGTCCCCCTAAGTCTGTCCACCTGTCTCTGTTACACCCCTCTCTGTCCCTCCTCTCTCTGTCACACCCTCGCTCTGTCCACCCTCCCTGCCCCCTTGTCTTCTGTCTCCCCTTGCTCTGTCCCACCTGTTTGTCCCCATTCTCTCTGTCCCCCTCTCTCTGTCCCTCCTCTATCTCTGCCCCCCTCTCTGTCATCCCTCTCTCTGTCCCCTTTTCTCTGTTACCCCTCTCTTTCCCCCCTCTCTGTCCCCCCCTCTCTGTCCCCCCTCTCTCTGTCCCCCTCTCTCCATCCCCCTCTCTCTGTCTCGCTCTCTGTCTGTCCTCTCTCTGTCCCCCTCTCTACGTCCCCTCTCTCTCTTCCCCCTCGCTCTGTCCACCTTCTCTCAATTCCCCTCTCTCTGTCCCCATCTCTTTGTCCCCTTCTCGTCCTTCCCTCTCTCACCCTCCCCTCCCTCTCCCTCACCCTCCCTATCCTTCCTCACCTCTCTCTCGCATTCTCCATCCATCTTGCCTTCTCCTCCCTCTACCTCGCTCTCACCCTCCCCCTCTCTTGCCCCCCTCACTCGCGCTCCCCCTCTCTCTCGCCCTATCCTCTCTCACCCTCTCCCTTTCTCTTGTTCTCCCCTCCCTCCCTTCCCTGTCTCGCCCTCTCCCTTCCTCTCGGCCTCCCCTCCCTCCTTCCCCTCTCTGACGGTCCCCTCCCCTTCCTCTCCCCCTCTCTCGCTCTCCCCATCCTCCCTCACCTCCATCCATCTTGCCTCCCCCCTCACTCGCCCTCCCCTTCACCCCTCTCCACTCTCACCCTCTCCTTCCCTCCCTTCCCTCTCACTCCCTCTCCCTCCTTCAAGCCCACCCCGCTCTCGCCCTCCCCTCTATCGCCCTCCCCTCCCTTCCTCCCCTCTCTTGCCCTCCTCTCTCACCCTCTCCATTCTTCTCGCCCTCCCTTCCCTCCTCTCTGTTGCCCTCCCCTCTCTTGCACTCCATCTCTCGCCCTTAATTCCCTCCCCTCTCTTGCCCTCCTCTCTCTCACCCTCACCCTTCTCTCACCCTCCCCTCCCTCCCTAGCCTGTCGCGCCCTCCCCTCCGTATCTCCCCTGTCTCCCCCTCCCTCCCTCTCTCTCACCCTCTCCTTCCCTCTCGCCCTCTCCTTTCTCTCCCTCCCACCTCTCACACTCCCCTCTCTCACCCTCACCCCTCTCTCACCCTCCACTCCCTCTCATACCCTCACCCTCCCTCACACCCTCCCCTCCCTCCTTCCCCTCTCTCGCCCACCCCCTCACCCTATCCTCTCTCGCTCTCTCCCTTCCTCGCACCCTCCCCTCCCTCCCCTGTCTCTCCCTACTCTCTCTCTCCCTCCCCTCTCTCACCCCTCCCCTCTCTCGCCAACCCCCTTCCCTCTTTCGCCATCGCCTCTCTCACCATCCCTTCTCTCACCCTCCCCCTCTCTCGTACTCCTCTATCTCGCCCTCTCCTTCCATCTCGCCCTCTCCCTCCCTCTTGCCCACCTCTCCCTCTCCTCCCTCTCTCGCCCTCCCCTCTTTCACTCTCTCCCTCCCTCTCGCCTTCACCTTCCTCTCCCCTCTCGTGCACTGTGCTCTCTTGCCCTCCCCGTCTCTCGCCCTCCCCCTCTCACACCCTCCCCCTTTTCTCGCCCTCCCCCCCGTCGCACCCTCCCCTCCCTTCCCTCTCGTCTCTCGGTCTCCCCTCTCTTGACATCTCCTCTCTCATCCTCCTCACTCTCGCCCTCCCCCCTCTCTCTCCTCCCTCTCCCACTCTCCCTCCCTCTCGTTCTTCTCTCTCTTGCCCTCCACTCCCTCACTCCTCTGTTTCAACCTCCCTCTCTCAACCTCTCCCCTCTCTCTCCCTCCCCTCCCTCCCTCCTATCTCTCGCCCTCTCCCTCCCTTTTCCTCCCCCCTCGCACTCCCTCTCTCTCCCATCCTCTCTTTCGCCCTCTCCCTCCCTCTTGACATTCCCTCCCCTCCCTCCATCCCATCTCTCGCCCTCCCCTATCTCACCCTATCTCTCCCTTGCCCCCTCTCTCTTCCCCCTCTCCTTCACTCTCCCTCCACCTTCTCTCACTCTTGACCCCACTCAATCAGTCTCTCTCTCTCTCTCCCCCACCTTCCTCCGTTTCTCTCTGACTGAATCGCTCTCCCTCCTTCCCTCCCTCTCCCTGTCTCAGACACATTCTGTCTCCCTGGTCCTTCCCTCTCCCTCTGACCCAGAGACTGGGGGGTGTGGGGTTGGTTGGTTGTGAGGCTGCGTGTGGGGGGGGGGTGAGATGTGGGAGGTAGGAGGAGGGGAAATGGGGTAGAGATGGAACTGCTGGAGGGAGACAGAGACAGCAGGACAGAGAGAGTGAGGGTGAGGGGATAGGGAAGATGTGGGCAGGTGGAGAAACCGGGGTTGGGGGGATTGTGTGTGTGAGGGGAAACAAGGGAGCGTGAAGAGGAGAGATGATGAGAGAGAGAGAGAGAATTGAGGAGAAAGAGTAGGGGAGAGGTAATGGGGAGGCTGGGTTGGAGTTGGGGGACAGAGGGAGTTAACCCCAGCTCCTGAGCTCAGGGCGCGGTGCCCTCCCCTTCCCTGAGGACCAGGACTTGGAGCTGAGTCTGTCTCTCTCCAGCTCAGCTTCTCCAACACAAAGACACACAACAACATCGGTCCCTCTGCTGCTCGGCACGCTGTCATCAGCATTTTTATTGGTTACAAATGGAAGTGATGGATACAGTCAGTGGGATGGTGCCTTTTCTCACTGGCCCCTGAGTTGTGAGAAACATTGAAATGTTTCCCTGTAACCCCCCTGTGGGATAAGGATGGACAAACCAGCGCTCCCCTCAGTCTGTTACCATAGCGACAGGCTGCTCCATCGCTGAAACACTGAACTGAAATGAGAAAATCCCGGATGGTGTGATTAATGAGGGAATTTGATGGATGGATGGATTTGGGTGAAGGGATATTTCAGCACATTCTTCAGCTGCTGCCTGAACTTAGTCTGGGTCACGGCATAAATCGCGGTGTTTGTGCAGCAACTGAGGAGCTGCAGCATGAAGCCCAATTCCCGCACAAAGGCAGGGAGATACACAGACCGATACCCAATATCATCCATCCGGTACCATATAGAATACACCATTAACATTGACCATAACAGGATGAAATTGGCCGAGATCACAAACAGTAAAATGATGGATTTTTTTCGGTTTCTCATTTCAGTGTCAGACTGAGCGTCCCCATTGGTGTGAGCGCGGAGTCTCCTGCGGGCTCTGCTGGTCACTAAAATGTGTCTGACGGTGAGAACATTGAGCAGCAGAATCAGGAGAAATGGGACACCCGGGGTTAGAATGTGGTGGAGGAACTCGATTGTGACCCCGACACTGGAGTAACGAACAGCGCCTGTTACATCACAAAACCAGGGGGCGTTCCCCAGCCAATACCGAGCCGTGAGCATAAAATACCAGGAAATGTTCTTTAAACAGCTCAGCACAGTCACTGCTCCCAGAACCACAGCCGCCGTTTTCTCACTGCAATATTTACTTTTCAGCTTCTGGCAACAAATGGCCACAAACCGATCAAAGGTGAAAGTGACGGTGAACCAGACAGAGCAGTCAGTGGCTGCATAAAGCAGGACGGCGTGGATATTACACACGGGGACGGAGTACAGGAAATAAAACTGTTCCTGATAAACAATGGGAATGTGTCTCAGGATCAGGTCGAGGATAATGACCAGGAGATCCGCCGCTGCCATGGCCCCCAGGTAACGTCTGACACATGGAGACAATCCACAATCTTTATAAAGCAGGACGTAGATGGTCACTACGTTAACTGTGAGGAAGGAAAACAAACCCATTATCCATCAGCCTGGAGGCAAAGGGACCCGTTTGATCAGGGACCCAGTGAGATTTTCAAATGTGTCCCTGTGTTCAGGGATTTATTAAAATAATTGGAGCTGGAATAACAAATGGGAAGGTCGGAATTACTGACAAAAATGTGACATAAACCACAAGAAACCCTCCCTCCCAAAACACACAGAGACACATCCATAAGGACAGATGGTTTCTAGAACATTCCCACACACTCGATCACTCGAGAGCAGACACAAGTCACTCCTTCCCAGTTCCTAATACGGAGGGTGGGAACGTTGCTGTCCTGAAGGATTCTCTCCCAGTTTTCAGAAGACAAACGGAGTTTGGGAATTTCTGTATTTTGGTCTAAATTGTGGTCGATCCTGTGTCGTGGAGAAATGTAAACGCAGGGAAAACGTATTCCCCCCTTTAACTGCCTGAGGGGCCTTCGGAACAGTGTCTCCTTCTCCCTGGAATGGGATCTCTTCCCGCGGGATCTTATCGTTTGTTTAATTCACTGACGTCCGGCCGTTCACAAACAAACAACGTCAGGGACAGAACGTTCCGGGGAATGTCAGTTATAGAATGTCAGGGACAGAACGTTCCGGGGAATGTCAGTTATAGAATGTCGGGGACAGAACGTTCCGGGGAATGTCAGTTATAGAATGTCGGGGACAGGACGTTCCGGGGAATGTCAGTTATAGAATGTCAGGGACAGAACGTTCCGGGGAATGTCAGTAATAGAATGTCGGGGACAGAACGTTCCGGGGAATGTCAGTTATAGAATGTCAGGGACAGAACGTTCCGGGGAATGTCAGTTATAGAATGTCGGGGACAGAACGTTCCGGGGAATGGCGGTTATAGAATGTCAGGGACAGAACGTTCCGGGGAATGTCAGTTATAGAATGTCAGGGACAGAACGTTCCGGGGAATGGCGGTTATAGAATGTCGGGGACAGAACGTTCAGGGGAATGTCAGTTATAGAATGTCGGGGACAGAACGTTCCGGGGAATGTCAGTTATAGAATGTCAGGGACAGAAACTTCCGCAGAATGTCGGTTAGAGAATGTCAGAGACAGAACATTCCGGGGAACTCCGTGACCTGTCCATCACCTTTCACCCCTACCCACCAACATGATGTACTGTGCACAGGCTACATACCTGTCCCGCACGGGGAGCTGCACTGACCACATCATTGTATTATCTATAAACCTCAACCAGACAGTCTGACGAGCACAGAGACCTGTGCAGTGATCACCCGTGAATTCATCTGTAACCCAGGAGCAGTTACCCTACCAGGATATGGGGTGTGTACCCCACCCCAGTGCATTGATCTGTAACCCAGGAGCAGTTACCCCCCCAGTATGTAGGACTGTGTACCCCACCCCAGTGCATTGATCTGTAACCCAGGAGCAGTTACCCTCCCAGCATGAAGGGCTGTGTACCCAACCCCAGTGCATTGATCTGTAACCCAGGAGCAGTTACCCTCCCAGCATGTAGGACTGTGTACCCCACCCCAGTGCATTGATCTGTAACCCAGGAGCAGTTACCCTCCCGGCATGTAGGGCTGTGTACCCCACACCAGTGCATTGATCTGTAACCCAGGAGCAGTTACCCTCCCAGCATGAAGGGCTGTGTACCCAACCCCAGTGCATTGATCTGTAACCCAGGAGCAGTTACCCTCCCAGCATGTAGGGCTGTGTACCCCACCCCAGTGCATTGATCTGTAACCCAGGAGCAGTTACCCTCCCAGCATGTAGGACTGTGTACCCCACACCAGTGCATTGATCTGTAACCCAGGAGCAGTTACCCTCCCAGCATGTAGGGCTATGTACCCAACCCCAGTGCATTGATCTGTAACCCAGGAGCAGTTACCCTCCCAGCATGTAGGACTGTGTACCCCACACCAGTGCATTGATCTGTAACCCAGGAGCAGTTACCCTCCCAGCATGTAGGACTGTGTACCCAACCCCAGTGCATTGATCTGTAACCCAGGAGCAGTTACCCTCCCAGCATGTAGGACTGTGTACCCCACACCAGTGCATTGATCTGTAACCCAGGAGCGGTTACCCTCCCAGCATGTAGGACTGTGTACCCCACCCCAGTGCATTGATCTGTAACCCAGGAGCAGTTACCCTCCCAGCATGTAGGGCTGTGTACCCAACCCCAGTGCATTGATCTGTAACCCAGGAGCAGTTACCCTCCCAGCGTGTAGGACTGTGTACCCAACCCCAGTGCATTGATCTGTAACCCAGGAGCAGTTACCCTCCCAGCATGTAGGACTGTGTACCCCACCCCAGTGCATTGATCTGTAACCCAGGAGCAGTTACCCTCCCAGCATGTAGGACTGTGTACCCCACCCCAGTGCATTGATCTGTAACCCAGGAGCAGTTACCCTCCCAGCGTGTAGGACTGTGTACCCCACCCCAGTGCATTGATCTGTAACCCAGGAGCAGTTACCCTCCCAGCATGTAGGATTGTGTACCCCACCCCAGTGCATTGATTAGATTACTTACATTGTGGAAACAGGCCCTTCAGCCCAACAAGTCCACACTGACACGCCGAAGTGCAACCCACCCATACCCCTACATTTACCCCTTACCTAACACTACGGGCAATTTAGCATGGCCAATTCACCTGACCCGCACATCTTTGGACTGTGGGAGGAAACTGGAGCACCCGGAGGAAACCCACGCAGACACGGGGAGAACGTGCAAACTCCACACAGTCAGTCGCCTGAGGCATGAATTGAACACGGGTCTATGGCGCTGTGAGGCAGCAGTGCTAACCACTGTGCCACCGTGCGGCCCCAGGAATAGAAGGATCATCCACACGAGGCTGTGCTAATTTCTTGGTGCTATCGTGTTGAACTCACCTCATTAACTACCCATGGTGTCCCTCTCATTCAATACCAGCCCGATTCTCCCACCCATCATGCGTGCCCCTGGGTATTCTGTGACCCCTGGCACTGGTGCCACGGCGGTCCTGGTGGATGGGCTAGTACAGAGGGTGACCATTCTCTTCCCAGAGGGAGCCACACCACCAGACCCACTGAGCATGGTCTGAGCTCCCCACCCAGCTCAGTGCAGTATCTGCGGTCTGCAGAAATGTCCAGCAATACAGGACAAGCATCAATAACCTCCCCCGCTCTGTCAGGGTAAGGGTCACTGTATTCTTTCTGCTCACTGTATATCTGTTATGGCACCTTACCCCCCCCCCCCCCACACCCCACCACCCTCTCTCTCTCTCTCTCTCTCCCCCCTCTCTTCCGCTCTCTCTCTCCCTCTCTCTCACTCCCTCCCTCCACTTTACCCCTCACACTAATAACACTTCATGGATACAACCCTGTGGACTGACTCCATCCGAACCCCTCCCCATGTCCCCCATGTACACTGGCACTAACAGCAGGGCCACCCACTCCCACCCTCCCTTTCTCCCATTCCAGGAGAAACAGCTTGCAGTCGGACCGAAAGGGCCAAGCCGGGTGGTGGAGTGCTCGATATCCATTCCCTCACCCCCTCACCTCGCCATGTGGGGAGGGCCCTGGTACAACCCTGGAAGCCTCATGTGGGGATTCTGAATCATCCACGTCCCACCGACCGAGTAAGGAGCAATGTTCAGTGAAGGGCAACTCTCACTTTAAACCCACTGCAGCTCCGTTTCCCCCCGGCACAACTTAGAAGCCGTGGCCCTGATGCCATCTCCCTTCTGTGTCGAGTTGGTACAAATGGAATCCCCACGGTCTCGGGGGGCAGGAGGGTGGGCTCACAACACATCATCACCACCACCTCCCAGGAAGGGAGCACGGAGACTCCCTCCCTCACCGCCCCCTATAAACAGCTCAGATACTGACACTAATCTGTGAGAGTTCCTGCTCTCCCCACTTGTCCTGACATCTTCAACAATCTGTGCTCATATACACCCAGCGCTCTCTGTTCCTGCAGCCCCTTTATAATGGCACAGACTGTTTTAAACTGTCTTTCTTTATCTTTCATACCAAAGTGCATCGCCTCACACTGCTCTGCATTGATTCCCGTCTACCAGCGTGTCACTGTCCTGTTAGAGTTCCACACTGTCCTCCATAGACTTTACAATCCTTGCAGGTTTGGTACCATTTACAAACATTGAGATTGTCATAGTGTCACAGTCCCCATGAAACAACTGAAATCCTGTCCCACGCACATGAGTGTGAGCAAGTGAAATACTGATATATTCCCAAGGACAGAATCGAATAATGACATACTGTCAATGGAATAACAAAAGTCCTAACACATACAAGACAGAGTAGATGAAATATTGACAAACCACAGAGCAAGAGAAATCCGGATAGGTTCCACTTATCTATATTCACCAGAGTATAATGGGATGAAGGTGAAAGTGTGTACTGTACCTTTAAGAGAGAGTGAATGCTGCTCTGAGAACTGGGAGCTTACAAGTACCTGTGATATGAGAGGATGGCAGACCCAGAAACAGTATATTGCTGTAGAGCTGGGTCGGGTTATAAGCAGTTAAGAGATAGAGGGTCTCTTTCAGTTCACTTTCAGTGTTAAAAGCTACATTGTTGTTTTTATTTAAACAGTTGAATTTGGGAGTTCTCTGTCACTCATATTTCAACAGTTTATGAGGCGAATTGAGCATTTAATTATGTTTAGTTTAAATTGCCAGATGAGATCTATGCCGTGCCCTAACAATTGCTGTGTGTGTATCTGTGTGTCTCTGTGTGGGGCTGGTCTGGCTGTCTCTATGGTGCTGAAAGTGATGCAATGCCACCCTCTGCTGGCCTCCCCACGCCACTGCACAGGCATTGGTAGAGGGTGAAAACCAACAGGGATTCACTCAGACAGGGGGAGGGAGAGGGCAGCTGCTCACAGCACCATCCAAACTGATGTCTTATCCATGTACTGACCTAAATGTCCTTTAAACGTTGTAACTGTCCCTGCTTTCACCACTTGCTCTGGAAGTTCATTCCACACAAAAGCCAGCTTCTGTCTAAAATAATTACCTTTCCTGACTTTTGTAAATCGTTTTTCCTCGCACGTTAAATTATCCCTCAGTTTTGAATCCCCAACTCTAGGGAAAAGCCATCAGCCCTACAGCTTATCTGTACCCCTCACTATTTTATAAACCTCTGCAAAGTTACCCCTCTATCTCACACTCTCCAGTGAAAAATGTCCCAACCTATTCAGCATCTCCTTATAGCTCAATCCCTCCATTTCCAGCAACATCCAGGTTAAACTCTTCTGAACCCTCTCCAGCTTAATAATATCAAGGTCAATGATATCAAAGTGAATAGTCAATGTATTTTATAAGGGGGTAGTGGAGACCAAAACTAGAGGACATAGTTGTAAGAGGGGAAACATTTAAAAGTGACCTAAGGGCAGCTTTTTCACCCAGAGGGTGGTGTGCCTATGGAATGAGCGGGCAGGATGTCCAGACTGGACACAGTATTCCAGAAGAAGTCTCACCAATGTCCTGTACAACCTCAACATGATGTCCCAAATTCGATACTCAAAGGTCTGACCTTTGAAGACAAGTGTGTTAAACACCTTCTTAACCACATTATCTATATGAGATGCAACTTTTAAAGAATTATACCTGATGGCCTAGGTCTCTGTTCTACAACACTGCCAAAGGCCCTACGTTTAATTGTATAAGTCCTACTCTTGTTGGATTTACCAAATCCAATACCTCTCATTCATCAAAACTTAAATCCATCTGCCACGCCTCGGCCAGTGAGTGATATTACCACCTCCTCACCTTCCCCGTTTAATTTTAAAATGCCCACTCCTCTCCAGGGGGCCTGCACACTCCGGCCTTGATTTTCACAAAGACCCTGAGCTTGGGTTGCCTTGTGTGGTTAGAGGGAGGAGGGACGGATTGCAGACACTGTCAGTGGGGAGGAGAGGCTGGACAGTAATCAGCGGCCTGGTATCATTTCATGGTTTTAGGCAGAGGGTAGACATACGTGAGATTTAGGTTATACTGGTCGGTGTTTTGGGACCAGAAATTATGGTCTTTCTCCGTGCCTGGTGTTCAGTAATAAATATCTATTTGAGAGCCTTCATTGGGCAGAGTATGTCTGCAGGAATTCTTTCCCTAATATTGCAGACTACAGATAATAGCGATTAAAGATGGTCATAGTTAATTTCGATCTTGCACTAGTTTAACAACACAAAATGTTTTGTGTAGTTCAGTAATGGTAACCTGATTATAATAAATCCACACTGAGCTGAACGCTGCCCCTTAAAATGTGACCCAAAATCTGGGTACAGTAGTGTTGTGGGTAGTGTCCCTGTCTCTGAGCCAAGGCACTGGGTTTGATTCCAATTCCTGAAATTGTTTGATAGTGTTCCTAGCTCTGGACCAGAAGGTGTGGATTCATGTCCTGCCTGCTGCAGAGGTATGTCTCAGCATGTCATAACAGGCTGATGAACAAACACAGTGAATAATGTTACAGCTTTATGGGTATTGCCGAGTGGTGCTCGTGTCCCTACCTCCGGGCACAAAGGTCTAGGTGTAAATCCCACAGAAGTGTCTCCTAATATATCTGAACAAACTGATGAAACTGGTTTTAGAATTGTGACTTGATGGAGAAAGAACAGGTGTCAGTGTTGAATTTCAGCATTTCGGCCCAGGATTATTGAAAGTACAGCCATTCGTGTTGATTGGAGTCACATTTCGCAGCAGGAAAGGTTTATAAAATCAGAATGGTCATGGATAGGGTTTGTAGTCAAGGCTTTTCCCCAGGTTAGGGGCGTCCAAAACTAGAGGATATTGGTGGAAAGTGAGAGGGGAAAGGTTTTGAAGAGGCCTAAGGGACACCTTTTCACACAGAGGGTGGTGTGTGTATGGAATGAGCTGCCACAGTAAGTGGTGGAGGCTGGTTCAATTATATCATATAAAAGGCATCTGGATGCTGACAGACCTGCTGAGCTTTTCCAGCAATTTCTGTATTTGTTAAAACAAAACATTTATTTTAACACCGGTATCTGTGTTAGCTGTCTGGATACAGAATTGGCTGGCCAACAGAAGACAGCGAGTGGTAGTGGAAGGAAAATATTCGGCCTGGAAGTCTGTGGTGAGTGGTGTTCCACAGGACTCTGCTCTTGGGCCTCTACAGTTTGTAATTTTTTTAATGAATTGAATGAGGTGTTTGAAGAATCAGTCAGCAAGTTTGCAGATGACATGTAGGTTGGAGGTGTCGTTGACAGTATAGAGGGCTGTTGTAGGCTGCAGCGGGACATTGACAGGATGCGGAGATGGGCTGAGAGGTGGCAGATGGAGTTCAACCTGAATAAATGCAAGGTGATGCATTTTGGAAGGTCGAATTTGAAAGCTGAGTACAGGATTAAGGATAGGATTCTTGGCAGTGTGAAGGAACAGAGAGATCTTGGTGTGCAGGTACAGAGATCTCTTAAAATGGCCACCCAAGTGGACAGGGTTGTTAAGAAAGCATATGGTGTTTTGGCTTTCATTAACAGGGGGATTGAGTTTAAGAGTCGTGAGATCTAGTTGCAGCTCTATAAAACTTTGGTTTGAACGCACTTGGAATACTGTGTCCAGTTCTGGTCGCCCTATTATAGGAAAGATGTGGATGCTTTGGAGAGGGTTCAGAGGAGGTTTACCAGGATGCTGCCTGGACTGGAGGGCTTATCTTATGAGGAGAGGTTGACTGAGCTCGGACTTTTTTCACTGGAGAAAGGGAGGAGAAGAGGGGACCTAATTGAGGTATTCAAGATTATGAGAGGCATAGATAGAGTCGATAGCCAGAGACTATTTCCCAGGGCAGAAATGGCTAACACGAGGGGTCATAGTTTTAAGCTGGTTGGAGGAAAGTATAGAGGGGATGTCAGAGGTGGGTTCTTTACACAGAGAGTTGTGAGAGCATGGAATGCATTGCCAGCAGCAGTTGTCGAAGCGAGGTCATTGGGGACATTTAAGAGACTGCTGGATATGCATATGGTCACAGAAATGTGAGGGTGCATACATGAAGATCAATGGTCGGCACAACATGGTGGGCTGAAGGGCCTGTTCTGTGCTGGACTGTTCTATGTTCTATGTATTCTGAATACATTAACCATTTTATTTTTTAATGACGCAGGGCCATATAAACATATTTTCAAATCGACCAAGACCATTTTCTGCTCAGGGTATGGCTCTGTATGGCAGCAGCAATGATGCACCGACATGGAACAGGGAATGTGATGGAGACATAGTTTGGACAATGTACAAGGAGACCTCACATGGTCCAGTATTGGGAGAGAATGACATTATTGTGTGATTCAACTCAGAGAGGGAGAAACTGTCATCTGCCCGAGAAGAAACGGCCTATTGCACTCTCTCTCCTTCATTATTCCTCATCACAGTAACGTGCGCGAGCTAAAACAAAACTCTACTGTCATTGTTACCATTCTTATTTTTATAGAATCCCAGCAGTGTGGAAACAAGCCCTTCGGCCCAACAAGTACATACCAACCTTCCAAAGAGTAACCTTCCCATGGCCTTACAGTTACCACTGACTGATGAACCTAAAGTAGAAATCGCTGAACACTATGGACTATTTGACCAATCCACTTGAATTATACAGCTTTGGGCTGTGGGAGGAAACGGGAGCACCCATCAGAAGCTCACGCAGACAAGGGGAGAAGATGCAAACTCCACGCAGATAGTCGCCCGAGGCTGGAATTGAACTCATGTCCCTGATGCTGTGATGGAACAGTGTGAACTACTGAGCCACTGTGCTAACCTGGACCCTCCTGCCAGCCTAATGCAAAGGGAATTCAGCCAAATCCAACTCTCCCAGGATAAAATCCCATTGCTAGCAGCTGTGTGAGTACAATATCTTCAGAAGCAGAATAACATTTTGGACAATCTCTCAATTTTTCCTTTTGTCATGAGTTCCAATAATATCTGGACAAGTTTCTTTCAATGTGAAATTGCAGAGATTTTGTTTATTTTGTGTGTGTCTGTGTGTGTGTCTGTGTGTGTGTCTGTGTGTGTGTGTGTGTGTGTGTGTGTGTGTGTGTGTCAGTGTTTTTGGAACGGGAAATATTGAATCTTTCTTTGCAATACCAGACTTATAGTCCATCAAGTAAGCTAGCTGTGTTTCAGGATGTCCAAGAATGTAGGGAGGCTGTGGAGAAGGTAGCACTGACAGGGAATACTTGTGGACACAGAGATGGGCTCAAGTGCGTATGCTTCAAGGCAAGAAGTATCAGAAATAAGGTGGGTGAACTTAAGGCGTGGATCGGTACCTGGGACTACGATGTTGTGGCCATCGCGGAAACGTGGATAGATGAGGGACAGGAATGGTTGTTGGAGGTTCCTGGTTACAGATGTTTCAGTAAGATTAGGGAGGGTGGTAAAAAAGGGGGGGGGGGTGGCATTGCTAATTAGAAATGGTATAACGGCTGCAGAAAGGAAGTTTGAGGGGGATCTGCCTTTGGAGGTAGTATGGGCTGAAGTCAGAAATAGGAAAGGTGCAGTCACCTTGTTGGGTGTTTACTATAGGCCTCCCAATAGCAGCAGAGATGTGGAGAAACAGATTGGGAAACAGATTTTGGAAAGGTGCAGAAGCCACAGGGTCGTAGTCATGGGCGACTTCAACTTCCCAAATATTGATTGGAAGCTCTATAGATCAAGTAGATTGGATGGGGTGGTGTTTGTGCAGTGTGTCCAGGAAGCTTTTCTAACTCAGTATGTAGATTGTCCAACCAGAGGGGTGGCCATATTGGATTTGGTACTCGATAATAAGCCGGGACAAGTGATGGGCTTGTTAGTGGGTGAGCATTTTGGTGATGGTGACCACAATTCTGTGACTTTCACCTTGGTTATGGAGAGAGATAGGTGCGCACAGCAGGGTAGATTTTACAATTGGGGGAAGGGAAATTACGATGCTGTAAGACAGGATTTGAGGAGCATAAGTTGGAAGCATAGGCTGTCAGGGAAGGATGTGGTGGAAATGTGGAACCTTTTCAAGGAGCAGATACGACGCGTCCTTGATATGTATGTACCTATCAAGCAGGAAAGAAATGGTCGTGTGAGGGAGCCTTGGTTGACGGGGGAGGTTGAATGTCTAGTAAAGAGGAAGAAGGAGGCTTACATAAGGTTGAGGAAACAGGGTTCAGACAGAGCAGTGGAGGGATACAGGATAGCCAGAAGGGACCTGAAGAAAGGGATTAGGAGAGCTAAGAGAGGGCATGAAAAATCCTTGGCGGATAGGATCAAGGATAACCCCAAGGCATTTTATGCGTATGTGAGAAACATGAGAATGACGAGAACGAGGGTAGGTCCGATCAAGGACAGTAGTGGGAGATTGTGTATTGAGTCGGAAGAGATAGGAGAGGTCTTGAACGAGTACTTTTCTTCAGTGTTTACGAATGAGAGGGACCGTATTGTTGAAGAGGAGAGTGTGAAACGGACTGGTAAGCTAGAAGAGATACTTGTTAGGAAGGAAGATGTGTTGGACATTTTGAACAACTTGAGGATAGACAAGTCCCCCGGGCCTGACGGGATATATCCTAGGATTATGTGGGAAGCTGTCAACGGGGGTGGTACCAGGGGACTGGAGAGTAGCGAATGTTGTGCCCCTGTTCAAAAAAGGGAATAGGGATAACCCCGGGAATTACAGGCCAGTTAATCTTACTTCTGTGGTAGGCAAAGTAATGGAAAGGGTACTGAGGGATAGGATCTATGAGTATCTGGAAAGACACTGCTTGATTAGGGACAGCCAGCACGGATTTGTGAAGGGTAGGTCTTGCCTTACAAGTCTTATTGAATTCTTTGAGGAGGTGACCAAGCATGTGGATGAGGGTAGAGCAGTGGATGTAGTGTACATGGATTTTAGTAAGGCATTTGATAAGGTTCCCCATGGTAGGCTTATGCGGAAAGTCAGGAGGCATGGGATAGAGGGAAACTTGGCCAATTGGATTGAAAACTGGCTAACCGGTCGAAGTCAGAGAGTGGTGGTAGATGGTAAATATTCAGCCTGGAGTCCAGTTACAAGTGGAGTTCCGCAGGAATCAGTTCTGGGTCCTCTGCTGTTTGTAATTTTTATTAATGACTTGGATGAGGGAGTCGAAGGGTAGGTCAGTAAATTTGCAGATGATACGAAGATTGGTGGAGTTGTGGACAGTGAGGTGGGCTGTTGTCGGCTGCAAAGGGACTTAGATATGATGCAGAGCTGGGCTGAGGAGTGGCAGATGGAGTTCAACCCTGCCAAGTGTGAGGTTGTCCATTTTGGAAGAACAAGTAAGAATGCGGAATACAGGGTTAACGGTAGTGTTCTTAGTCAGGTGGAGGAACAGAGGGATCTTGGGGTCTATGTACATAGATCTTTGAAAGTTGCCACTCAGGTGGATAGAGCTTGTAAGAAGGCCTATGGTGTATTAGCGTTCATTAGCAGAGGGATTGAATTCAAGAGTCGTGAAGTGATGTTGCAGCTGTACAGGACTTTGGTTAGGCCACATTTGGAGTACTGTGTGCAGTTTTGGTCGCCTCACTTTAGGAAAGATGTGGAAGCTTTGGAGAGGGTGCAGAGAAGATTTACCAGGATGTTGCCTGGAATGGAGAATAGGTCGTACGAGGACAGGTTGAGAGTTCTCGGCCTTTTCTCGGTGGAACGGCGAAGGATGAGGGGTGACTTGATAGAGGTTTATAAGATGATCAGAGGAATAGATAGCGTAGACAGTCAGAAACTTTTTCCCCGGGTACAACAGAGTATTACAAGGGGACATAAATTTAATGTGAAGGGTGGAAGGTATAGGGGAGATGTCAGAGGTGGGTTCTTTACCCAGAGATTGGTGGGGGCATGGAATGCGCTGCCCGTGGAAGTGGTAGAGTCAGAATCATTGACGACCTTTAAGCAGCAATTGGATAGGTACATGGATGGGTGCTTAATCTAGGATAGATGTTCGGCACAACATCGTGGTCCGAAAGGCCTGTTCTGTGCTGTATTGTTCTATGTTCTATATAATACCCAAACAGTTTACCATTTAGCATTCCATCATAGTTGGAGTAACATTGCTCTGGATCATAAACGTGCTATTTGAGCAGATTAAAGAAACTAGCCTGACTTGTTCCTAAAACTGACCCTGACCCAGTCTGAGACCGATATCATCGGCCATATCGCCGACGTTACATTTAACATTTGTTGTGAGCAGTGGAGGAGTGGGACTAGAAAAGGACACAGTGACCCAAAAAGCCGGGGAACTATAGACCGGTGAGCCAGATGTCGGTGGTGGGTGAGTTGTTGGAGGGGATTCTGAGGGATAGCATTTACATACATTTGGGAAGGTAAGGGCTGATCGGGGTAGACAACGTGGCTTTCTGCATGGGAAATCATGTCTCATTAAATTGATTGCATTTTATGAAGAGGTGACAAAGAAGGTTGATGAAGGCAGTTTAGTAGATATTGTCTATATGGACCTCAGCAAGGTGATCATAACATTCCGATTGGCAGATTAGTCAGGTTCGGTCACATGGGATACAGAAGAAGCTCGTCACAATTGGCTTGAAGGAAGAGGGATATTTTTCAGACTGGAGGCTTGTGAGCAGCAGTGTGCTGTAAGAATCAGGACTTCGTTCACTGCATTTCATCATTTATGTCAAGGATTTAGATGTGAATATTTTGGCCATAGTTAGTAAGTTAACAGATTACATCAGAAAGGTGGTGTAGTAGATTATCTCAGAGTACAGCAAGACCACAAATAGATGGGACAAAGGGGCAAGGAGTGACAGATGAAGTTTAATTTCGATAAATACGAGGGGCAAGGAGTGACAGATGAAGTTTAATTTCGATAAAATGAGGTTACGCATTTTGGGAAGGCAAAGCAGGGCAGAAATTATACACTTAATGGTAAGGGCCTGGTGAGTGTTGTGAAACAAATGGGCAAAGGGTTGCAGGTACATTGTTCCTTGAAAGTGGAGTCGAATGCAGACAGTGCGGTACAGAATGCATTTTACAAATTTGCCTTAATCAGTCAGAGCATTGAGTGTCGGAGTTGTGGTGGCATGTTGTATCTGTACAGGATGTTGGTGAGGCCACTTTAAGAATACTGCGTACAACTCGGTTTTCTGCAGAAAAGATTTACACGGATGTCCCAGGACTGGAGGTTTGAGCTTTAGGGAGAGGTTGATTAGTTTGAGGTGTTTCCGCCTGGAGTGTTATTCTGAACAGCCATGTTCTGCTCCCCAGGATCCCAGATCAGGAGAGCATAGGCTGAAGGGGAGAGGACGAATAATTTGGAAGGGACCTGAAGGTAAATGTTTCACACAGTGAGTGGTGTGTGTACATAAAGTGCTGTCAGAGGAAGTGGTGAAGGCGGTTACAATCGCACATTTAAAAGGTATCTGAAAGATGAGGGATATTGGCCAAATGCTGGCAAATGAGACTAAATCAGATTTGATATCCGATCAGAGTGAACAGATTGGACTAACGGGTCTGTTTCTATTCTGCATGAGTCTGATTCTATAAGAGGGATGACGAAAACTTCTGAAAGTACCTTTCAAATCCGAATCCTCTTCACTGCAAGTTTATCATGCCTCTATGTTCACATTGATTGAAAGTTGTGTTAGTGAAATATTTGACAGGGAACTGAGTCATGGATAATGGGACGCAGCCAGGAAAGTGGGGCTGAGACCACAACCTGATCAGCCACAATCTAAGTGTCTGGTGGAGAAGGTTCAACGTATCTAATGACTCACTCTTGTCCCTCAATCCCGTGATCCTGTGTTCCATTCAGACCATTAAACCTGATAGGCAGGAGCATTTAGAGGCTACTTACTTCTATAACCTATTGCACAGAAACAGAGGAGATCATTCAGCCCTTCAAGACTGCCCCACACCTGTTGAGGTGATTTGAGAAATGTAATTGTAAAACCCAGGCTGGGTATGAAAGAGGCCCCTCATCTCTCTTTACAGAGCTTCCCCTCTCTGAAACTTGTGCTCCATTTGTGGGTCATGTTGTAGACCCAAATTCACTATGAATACAGCCCCCATACCTCACCCAGCGATGGCTCACAAAATCACGTGGTCTCCCTGACGGCAACATTCAATAACAGAACATTCATGAAAATAACACCCACTAACTTTCCAATAACAGAATGTGAGAACATCAGACACAGGGGCAGGTCGTTCACTCCCCAAACCTGACTTGCCCTTCACTAAGATTGTGGCTGATCTGCTCTTGGTCTCAAATCCTCTTTCATCCCCAGTTCCTCATCGCCCTCAACTCTCTGTCAGGTCAATATCCATCTACCTCCTCTTCAAATACTTTCAGTCATCTGGCTCCCGAACACTCTTGAGAAGAGAAATCCTGACATTCAATGCCACCTGTTTGAAGAAAACCCTTGCTGCTCCTATACCATGGCCTATTGATATGAACAAAAGGGGTTGACACAAGGGATCAGGTAAAAATGACTGGCCCTGATATCAAGGCTTCTGTTGAGCTTAACAAACCTGAACTTAATGGCAATCAGAGAAAACTCTCCAGTGTTTGGAGTCCAACGTGGCACTAAGGAAGATGTTCATCATCTCAGTCCTGGGTCAGCTCTATGGGAGATCCTCAGGGTAGCTTCCTCTTCACAAACATCTTCAGCTGCTTCATCAATGTCTCCCCGCCCCCACCCTCCCCACCATAAGATCAGAAGTGGGGATGGTCACTGAGGATTCTACAATGTTCAGAATAATTTGACGCCCCTGTCAGCTTCTGAACTGGACTGTGTCCATGTGCAGCAAGACATGGACTCCACTGAGGCTTGTGCTTTTAAAGAGTCAGTAACATTCATATAAAGGACTGTCTGACACTGCACATTGCGACAGTAAAATAAGAGTTCATTCCGCACCTCACACTGGTTTCACAGGAATATGAGGAAGTCGTTCAGCCCATTGACACTATTGGAGAAGAACAGGGACAGCCCATTCAGTGCCTCCAACATATTACTCAGGAAGAGAAGGATTCTAGTGTGATGGGCCACACCAGAACCCGTCGACAATATTTGAAGGCGGGAGCCTAGACACTAATGTTTTCTTATTTTAAAGAAAATGTAAAGTGTCTGTTCCAGATGCAATGTGACTGGTCAAACAATTCTGTATGAAGCATAACACCATTTACTTAAACACAATAGATTAAAAAAACAAAAAAAAAGAGGAATTTAGAATAACGTAATTATATTGGACAAGTTAACAGAATAATAGATCTAGGAACTAATACTAATGAACTGTTCCAATACTGGAAAATCACATGAACACAGCCCTTGAAAAAAAGGAATATTCAGACACTGAATGACACAAATATTTTTACAATTTAGGATTTTAAAACAGCACCAAGAGAAAATTCATAGAGAATAGCTGCCAGGAGACATTCACTAAAACTTTCAACTCAGTGGAGACCCCAATAATTTCCGATGTTACTGAGGAACCAAAACGCAGAAATCCTAATCTGTGACGGCTGGCGACACCCATTCCATCTGCATTAAAATAAACCTGAGGCATCACTAGTTGTTTACTCAAGTGGTCCTAACTAGCCAGCTTGGTAACGGTCATTCAATCTCTCTCGTAAAAGAAACCAGAACAAAATAACCTCTTAAAGCTACAGCATCATCACACTAGTCAGCACATCGAGCTGTCATACAGGAACCGGGGGTAACCAATCAGGCACTTGACCCTGTCCAATCGGACGGTGAAGAAGCCAGTCAGTCCCTTGAGTCACTTATACAGGAACAGTAGGAGGCCATTCCCACCTCAATGCACTTACACAGGGGCAGAATGAGGTCATTGATGCTGATTCCTGATGAACGGCTTATGCTTGAAACGTCGATTCTCCTGCTGTGCTTTTCCAGCAAACCACTGTCTACTCTGATCTTCAGCATTAACAGTCCTCGCTGTCTCCTAACTGATGCTCTAACATGATGAACAAGTGGAGCAGAGGCTGCACAGACAGACTGCTCCACGTTGTTCCTCTTAGCTCCGTCTGTCATGATACACACGTGGGACTTTAACGTGGTTTTCTCGCGGTGAGGAGGGAAGTCATATGCCTTGTGTGAAGCCAGCCTGGTGTTCTCTATGTAGGGTGGAAGCTGATGGGAGTGGTTACCTGTTTCAGATGAAAGGTATTGTGGCTGCTGTTGGGGATTGTGAGCAACATGACGTTCAGTACGGGTTCACACGCCGACTGCACAATAACGTGGGGAGAGTTAATTTAGGCATATAAACTATCAGGAAGGCTACGTTAGACTGATGAATGGACTCTCTAAGTTCAAATAATGCTGATCTTGTTCATGTTGATCTTGTCTACTGCATGTCCTGTTCAGTGTAACCTGTATGCCTTACTCTGTCCAAGTCTATTTCCACTCTATGATCTGTCTGGCCACGATTACTCTGATCTGCCTCCACTGCTCATAAATAAAGTGTTTCCCTGCACTGAGGTACACGTGGCAATAAATCAAACCAATCAATCCTGGGTAAAGTATGGAATTTCTGTTTTGGAAATAAGAGACCCCTGCCACTCCTCATGTTTCAGCATCACCATTTTTTCGTCTCTCACACTCTACAGGTTAAACACTCAGCTTCTTCACTCTATCCTCATGTTACCATCATCCGCGTCTATGGTACGGGAACCATTCCTTACAAAGGACATCAAATCTGTACAGAGTGCCCCAAAAGCTCTCTCAGCAAGGTTCGACAACAGCTGAAAGATGGCTTCACTTATGTACTCGAATCATCTTACAATGAAGGACAGCATACCATTGACTGCACCCATTACTTACACAGGGTTTGATTCGGAGCAGTTAGCATAGACTTGTTTCGGAGATCATGCTTCCCAAATTTCTTAGAGTCCTTTAATGAGGTTTGATAAGTTTCCACACGGCAGGCTGCTCAGGAAGGTTCCAACATGTAGAATGCTGGGGAACTGTCCAATTGGATACACAGTTGGCTTGATGGTAGGAAGCAGAGGTTTTAGTGGAAGGATGTTTGTCAGACCGGAGGCTGGGTCCATTGCTGTTTGTTGTCTATGATTTGGTTGAGAATGTACAAGGCATGATTAGTAAGTTTGCAGATGACACTAAAGTAAGTGAGAGCATGATCAGTGAGGAATATTATCAGAAATTGCAGCAGGACCTTAATCAGTTGGGGAAATGGGCCAAGAAATGGAATTTAATATAGAAGCATGAGGTTTTGCATTTTGGAAATTCAAATCAAGGTAGGAGTTTCATGGTGAGTGGGAGGGCCTTAAGGGGTGCAGGGGGCAGAGAGACCTTGGTGTTCAGGTGCACGGTTCTCTGAGAGTAGAGTCACAGGTAGACAGGGCAGTGAAGAAGGCATTTGGCACACTGGCCTTCATCAGGCAGGATATTGAGTATAGAAGATGGGAATTTATGTTGCAGTTATACAGGACTTTGGTAAGGCCGCACTTGGAGTATTGTGTTCAGATTTTGTCACTTTGTTTAAGGGAGGATGTTATTAAATTAGAAAGAGTACAGAAGAAATTTACAAGGATGTTGCCAGGACCCAATGACCTGAGTTATAGGGAAATGTTGGACAAGAGAGGACATTTTCCTTAGCGTGTAGGAGACTGGGGGAGTTGTTATAGAACTGTATAAAATCACGAGGGGTATGGATAGGGTTAATGGTCTCAGTCTTTTTCCAAGGTGTAGAGAATCAAGGACGAGAGAGGATCAGTTTAACGTTAGAAGGAAAGGAATAAAAGGGAACCTGAGGGGCCAATTCTTTCCACAGAGGCTGGTACGTGGATGAGCTACTCGCAGATGTAGTTGAGGGGGGAAAATTTACAACATTTCAAATGCATTTGGATAAATATTTGGATAGGAAAGGACTGGAAGGATATGGGCCGACTGCAGGGAAATGGGTTTAGCGTGGATGGACATTTACAAGGTGGAGTCGAACCCCTCTGTTAATTAAAACCAAACACCCAGAAAAGCTCACCTCACCTCGTAATCTGTTAAAATATGAGTGAAGTGACACAGACCTCCTTTTAAACAAAAATTAACAAGTTAGTTCTTAACCTTAATAGTGAACACTAAACAACAACTATTCACAAATACAAGTCCCTCTTTTCTTAGCTACTTACTATCTGACTCGAACTCTGTAAAAATATGTTGTTCCAACAACCCACATATTAAACATTACAATCTCAAGACCATACAGTCTCTATATTCCCCGCTGTCTTCACTCTTTCAGCTGCATCTCCCTGGGTCATTTTTTTTGTTGCAAATAGGTTTGCATGAACATGTGTCTTTGAGAGAGAGTGTTTGAGCAGTTGCTCTACTGTTGGATGGCAGCAGCTCTCCCTCCAGTGCTCAACATGCTGGGTTCATATACTCTCCATGATACAATAATTCTCATAATGTGATTGCTGTCCAGGTGTCCAAACAATAATATTCACATTCTGTTGGCATCTGGTTTCCTGAGCGTTATTTAAACTCTTTGGTTACATTTGAATGGCTGTCAAAACAGCAACCAAAACTCAGGAATCCATTTCTCAGCTAATGGTGACATGTGGAACAGTGTGACTTTCAGCTGGCATCTGTGGCTTTAATTTCTATTCAGCAAAACCCGATCTGTCTTAAAGTGTCCATACATGTTTTTGTCTGCATAACATCTCCCCGCTTCAGAAAATAAAATGAACTAGCAGAATGAAAAGATGGCAACATTTGTTTTCCTCTAATTCTTAATCCCAATTTTATGAAATACCAAAGTGTTAATCTCAGTTATATCATTCATATTAATTCTGCACATCAATGCAACACTGGAATAAGTCAAAACTTATCTACACTTTTTCCTTTAAATCCACGAAAACACATCTGCTATCACATTATAGGAGCCACAGCATGTACATTTTGTAAGTTTAAAGTCGGTAAGGTAAGACTCCAATGAAATAGTCTCATATTCTGGTCTTTAAGTATTCCAAAAAATGCGAGAGATTTGTCGTTGTCCACAACTATCTCCGACAATTTGTTTGTCATATACACATTAAAATATTGTCAGGCCAGTGTGGAACTTAATCATTCTTGTTCAATAAGTAACCTCTCAGGGTCTCCATTTTAATTTTATGATTTTATCTTTAAGTTAATAACGTTCAACAATATATTCTGATTCATTTTCTGTGTGTGTGCATGTGTATGCGTGTGTATATATCTCTGTTGTACGTCCATTAGCCTTTCAGGACGGAACACCTCTGCCTGTTCAGGTTTTTCCTGCACCGTTACATCAAACAGGGTGTCATTTCACTGAGCATCAACTCATTTGTCTTTTTCGTTCGTTTTTCCTTCCTGCTGTAAATTATGACAGTGGGATCTTGTTACTACACAGTCTGGAAAAAATCCTGGGTAATTTTCTTTTAACTCAACAATTCCCTCATCTTCCTTTGGCTTCTCCACTACAAGAGGTGCCTCTCCCACGTCGCCTCCTGCTAAATCGTTCCCAAGAACAAACTGTATTCCGAGAACAGACACTCTGTTACTCACTGTCACTGTTACTTCCCCAACCTTGATTTGGCACTCCAACCTGATGTTACACAAGGGAATGCTTAATTTCTGTCCCCATTTCACAAGTTATCACGCTCTAGATTAACATGTCAGAAAGAGTGACAAAAAACTTTCATCTCGTACTATTAGAGGGTGAGAGAAAGTGAGGGCGGCAGATGCTGGAGATGAGAGTTGAAAAGTGTGGGGCTGGAAAAGCACAGCATGTTGGCAGCATCCAAGGGGCAGGAGCATTGACGTTTCAGGCATACGTCCTTCATCAGGAAAGTGGGGCGTAAGGGAGGGGGAAGGAGGTTGAGAAATAAATGGGTGGGTGGGGGTGGAGCTGGGTGAAAGGGAGCTTGAAAGGCGATTGGTAGATGCAGGTGGGGTGTGATGGTGATATGTCGGAGAGGGGAGTGATAGGATACCTATCGGTGGTAGGACAGCTGGAACCCTCAAACTGTACAGCATCAACGTTGACTTCATCAAATTCCAAATCTCCCTTCCACCAACCTCTCCCAGATCCAACCGGTCAACCTAGCACCGCCCTCTTGAACAACCCTAACAGGCCATCTTCCTTTCCACCTATCGACTCCACCTTCCCCTCTGACATATCAGTATGACGCCCACCTACATCTTCTTATTGCCTTCCCAGTGACCCTCCCACCAGCCCAGCTACTACTCTCATATTTATCTTCCAGCCCCCTTGTCCCCCCACCACGCTCCGGACGATGGGTTTCTGCCTGATATGCGATTGTCCTGCTGTTCGGACACTGCCTGATCTGTTGTGCTTTTCCAGCGCCTCACTTCCCAACTAATAGAGAGTGAGCAGATCCCTTATCTCACAAAATTATAATTTCTTATCCTTCTCCCCCTGTTCTTTCTGAGTAAACTTTACCTATAGAGGCGAATTCTTTAGAGAGATCAGGCACTGCCTCCATACCTAGCCCTTGCCGAGGCTGTGCAATGTCCTGCAGCTCCTCGGCTGCACTTGGGGTTTCCTTTACCAGTCTCACTAATGCCACTGGGCTTAGCCTCTTCTACCGCATCTTTCCCCAAAGTGTCTTCCTTTAACGTCCAGCACGGTGTGTCCCAGCTTCCTGCAGTGAAAACAACTTTTTCCCTGTGCCCTTCTTAAACCATCAGTACTGTAATTCTATGTGTTCCAAAACCTTATAGTGAGAGCACCTGAGGCCTTTCACCGCCTTTCAACCCCCTTGGGCTTCTTTCTTCACCTGTGGTAAACTATTGTGAACTACTGTTCGCTGTGTAATGTGTGATCTTCCCTTCTCCCAATTTCTATCCCTCACAGGATGAAATTCCTGCCAGAAGCTAAATTTCATCACATGCCACAATACATATTTACCTACCATTTCTGCCGTGCTTCTCACTTCTTGAACTTTCTATTCATTCACATGAATTCTTACTATCTCTGGAAGTGAGTCTTTTAACTTCTCCAGCTGATTAATCTTCCTTCAAGCCTCACAGGTCTTATCCATTTTTAAGGCCATAACCCACCTATCAAAATGACTGTGGTTAATTCTTTCAAACTCAGTATAAGTCTGACTTGGTTCCGTCTCTATTTTTCCGAACTTCTGTCTATATGCTTCTAGTACCAATTCATAACGAATCAAAATAGCCAATTTGACATCTTGATAATGTCTGGATCCCTCGTCTGATAGCGCTGCACATACCTCACTAGCTGTGCCCACCAGATTAGTCTGAACTAGCATTACCCACAAGTTCACTGGACACGTCATCTGCCGTGTCATTTTTTCAAATGAAATAATAAAAGATTTTGACATTTTTCTCACCGAATTATGACAAGTTACTAACCTAGTTGAATACATCCCTACGTTCTCCCTTCATCTCCATTCTGTTAATTTAACTTTCTTACCTAATTCCCAACTTCTGAATTTCAATTCCCCTCTCTCTTTCTCTTCTCTTTCTCTTTTTTCTCTCTATTTCCGCCCCTTTACTTATCTTCTAACTCCAGTTGCCACATTTGCAATTTAAGTTTTTATAACTCTACTGCAGTTGCCTATTTCTCTGATACATCAAAGTGCTTGACCAACTCCATTACAATTTCAGCTTCCCTTTTCTCCCTGGTTAAACCCAATTCCAACCTATTGGCTAATTCTAAAAAATGACCTCCTTCTGTCTTTCTAAATTTCCTTGGAAAATTCGGGAACCTCTTCAGTAATGTTAAAAGCCATTTCCCTCACGTTTCAATTAACCAACCACAAGTAACAAAATTAAACGAATTTTCCCAATGGTTTCATTTGAAGCTCAAAGTCACTAATTACAATGAGTTGGAATTTGCTGGGATCTGTTGTATCATAGATCTGTTCAAGTCTGTCCAAATGCCATATGGCAAGGCCCCAAACTGTTATAACATCAATGTCAAACCCCTCTGTTAATTAAAACCACATACCCAGAAAAGCTCACCTCACACCATAATCTGTCAAAACGTGAGCGACAGAGAACTGCTAAATTCCACTAATAAACAAAAAAAACACTTATATGGATGCAAGTTAGCTCACTGAGCTTGAAGGCATGTTTTCAGAAGTTTCGTCACCATGACAATGTTTCTTAAATTGGGTGATGTCATTTCAGGTTATTTTAACAATAGAATGTAGACAGAATCTAAATTGATGAGTTTATTGATGGACTTATGGTTAGAATACCATTCCTCTAAGAAGGTCCTTGCGTGTCTTAGTATGTGTGTGTGCATGTCCCAGTCAAAGTGGTGCCCTTCTTTGTCTGTATGTATGGAACATAGTGAGAGTGCGTCATGTCTTTCGGTGACTACTTGGTGTTCATGTATCCTCATAACACAACAGACAGTTTCAATGGTGGAAAAAAGATAGTATATATGCTGTTTAATCAATGTGTGTGTGTGCAGATAAGTCACAAATGATGTATAAAATTGATAAAATATTAAAACATTATTTGATCCGCTCAACGTTCCCTCTTTTTCTGGGATTCCCAACTCTAATTTCTCATTCTTACCAGGATGTGTGCTCCAAATTCTTGTTTCTGGTGTCCCAACTTATTTCAATATGTTGGTCTGCTGGGTTCTTTCCAAAGCTAGTGTCTGTCATATCATTGCAGACAAATATTCTGGCATCAGACTTAGCATTTGAACATAATACTCTGCTGTACGTGCACTGTACAAAGGACCACAGCACACAGGCATTGCCAAAATATTGGAGGATGTTCATCTGCTTCTTTCGAGAATGTGGTTTTCTCATTTTCCATATCTCCCTATCTATATACTCTCTCTCTCATTCTCCCTTTGTAGCTGGTTTAGAATTCCAGCAATTATTCTTCGTGTCCCATCTCTCAAAGCTCATTCTTTTAGTTTACATCTCTTCAAGATGTAATGTGGTTATAATTAAGCAATGTCACTACAAAGACATGCGGGCGTAGCAGGCCAGAGTTTATTGGAAGGGGAGCTGAGCAGGAAAGACCATGGAGCAGCAATGGGAGGAGGTTCTGGGGATAATTTGGAAGATAATACAAGAAATGCAACCCCAAGAACATGAAACATACTCATGGGAGGACAAGGCAGCCATGAGTGTTAAGGCATCAAAACAAAAGAGAATATATACAATGTGGTGAAGATGATTGGGAATCCAGAGAATTCATTGGCTCTGAAACTACATAACTCTGGTATCACTGACACTACAGAGCTCTTAATCATGATTAGGGAAAGAAACAGAGGAAAAATAATCACTTTAAACACAGAAGATTGTATTTCTCAAGGAAAAAGATTCAGTTGAATTAAACATTTGAATTAAGATCAGTTAAGTACTTTTGCTGAATGTGTCAGATTGGAAGCAAGACCCGGGGAGACAGACCCTCAGCAGAATGAGAATTTGAAATTGAAGTATTCCCACATCAGAAACCAGGTTAGGTCACTGAGTGCAGGACTGATGGGTGAATGGGTCTCAGTGAGAATTGGGGAACAGACAGCAGAATTGCATTGCAGATATTGCAGCTCCAAACTGCGTATTCATGTAGTGCTTTAGACCACAGCAGCGGGAGAAGCAGAACAGCATCCAACCACAACCTGTAACTTTTTGCCAGGATAACACCTCAGTCTGTCATTACCATCAACAACATCTATGGCTCAGTGACGAGTGTGGGTGAACATGTCAGAGTCAGAATCCCATGAACCTTAACCTGATGTTAACTCATTAAAGCTACCAGACTTGACCAACAGATCTGATCGAAGCCCTGCAGTCCTGCCACATTCAGTTATAAATGGTGATGGACGATTAAACAAATGACTGGAGGAGAGGGCTCCACAAACATCCCCACCCTAAATAATGGAACAGACCTGCACATCAGTGTAAAAGAGAAGGATGTTTTATCTGCACCAACTTCTGCCAGAAGTGTTGAATCGATGATAATCATCACCCACGCCATGATGCCCACAAAATCACAGATGCCAGTCTTCAACTAATGTGATTCGCTGCACGTGACATGAAGAAACAGCTGAACACAGTAGATGTGACACAGGCAATGGGCCCTGACCCCATTCCTGCAATAGGACTGAAGACTTGTGCTGCACAACAAGCCGTGTCTATGGGGGAGCTTTCTCATTCCAGCTCCAACTCTGACATCTCCCTAACAATGTTGAAAATTACTCAGCTAAGTCCCGTTCCCTAAAACGGGAATAATTACAATCTGATATTTTACCAACACCTCAGTCCCATCACCACAGTCAAATTGGTGGGAGTTCTTTTTGACAGAGCTGTCAAGCAGCACAGAAATACCCTGCTCAGTGTTGTCTCTGACAGGTCCCCATGTGGTTATGGTGCTGTTGTGGAAATGTCACTGGATTACTAATCCAGACCAGGCTAATGCTCTGGCAGCAGGTGGAAGTTAAAGACAATTAACAAAATATCGAGATCTAAAACCTGGGGTCAGTAACAGTGACCTTGAAGCCAATATCGATTGTAAACAGAATTTCCTTCTCCAATGTACTTTTAGGAAGTGAATCTCCCGTGATTTCCTGGGCTGGCCGAAAACTGACTCCGAAGACCCTGACACGTGATAAACATTTCAATGGTCTCTGAAACGGCCAATCAAGGCACTCACTTGTATCAAACTACACCGAGGTCTGAAAGGATGAAACCGGACAGAACATCCGGTCTCAGCCTCATTGTCGAAAAAGGGAATGGGAACACAGTCCTGTCGACCCTGCAGAGACCTCCTTCTTAACATCCGAGAGCTTGTGACAACATTTACCGAGCTTTCCCACAGACTGAACAGAAACAACGGGAAAGGAGTAGGTCATACAACACGTTGAGCCTCCCCCATTCTAGTTCATGGAAAAAATCTCCTCAATGCACTTACCTCACACGATATACATATCTGTTAATGTGAGTAACCTTGGGAAACTATAAAATAGGACGTGCAACAGTACGTTTGGTCCATTGAGTTTGCGAACCAATTCCATGTAATGATGGTTGGCCCTTCATTTCCACACCGTACTGCTGCTCTCCCACCATCCCTTTACTGTCTCTAAATCCCTACTTATAATCAGTGTCTTGGTTTCCAGGTGCGAGCCAATTCCCCAGGGTCACCAGTCAGTGAGTGCAGACATTTATTCTCATCTCATTGCAGAGTGACCTGCCTTACTTAATACTGTGTTTCCTTGTTTTAGTCATCCCAGCCAGGGGAATATCATCCCTGCTTTTAATCTGTCTCACCCTGTCAGTGTTTTGTATATTTCACTGAGATCTCCACTCATTTTCCTAAACCCCATGGAATATTGGCCCAGTCTCCCAAACTCTGCTCCCACAACAAGCCCAGCATCCCAGAGATCAGTCTGGTCATCCTTCACTGCTCTCCCTCAATGTCAGGTTGGTCCTTTATTAGGTAAGGAGACCAAGCCTGCACACAATATTGCACAATACTCGAGATGGGATGTCTCCAAAGGCCTGTACATATGCAGTAAGACATCCTTTCTCCTGGACTCACATCCCCCTGAAATGAAGGTCAACACACCATTTATCTTCTTTACTGCTTTCTGTTTCTGCAATATTGCTTTCAGCGACATATGTACAAGGATATACAGATCCTTTTCCGTGTTATAGCTCCCCACTTGGTGGGTCTGTGTACACTGGTCAGCGTCTCAATGCCATGCCCAGTATTGACTTCTGGTTACAGAACTCACTGCGCAGCAGGGACCTCAGAGGTTGATGCAGAAGGAAACAACATAAAGGAGCATATGTCCCTTTGTAAATCAACGTGTTTCAACCAATCCTTTTCAAATTGTAGGATTCCAGTTTATCATTTCCACCAAAGGGCACACTGTCACCTCTATCCACATTGTTCTCCATCTGTCACGTATTTAACCATTCACTCCATTTGTCTTAGTCTTCTTGGTGCCTTTTTACATCCTCTGCACCCACTCACAATCCCACATCCATTAGTGCTGTCAGCAGGCTGGGATGTATTGTATCTGATTCCAGCAACCAAATATTTAAAGGACATTGTGAACAGCTGGGCCCCAAACACCGATCTCTGTGATACCTCAGCAACCGTCCTCTGTTAATTTCTATTTCTGTATTTCGTCAATCTGGGTGCCACTGGCTGGGCCAGCATTTATTGCCTGTCCCTAGTTGCTCTTGGGAAGGTGGTGGTGAGCTGCCTTGTTGAACACTGCAGTCCACCTGCTGTGGTTGACCTCCAATGCCATTAGGGAGAGAATCCCAGAATTCTGACCCAGCGACTGTGAAGGAGCTGTGATATATTTCCAAGTCAGGATGGTGAATGGCTTGGAGGGGAACCTAAAGATGATGATATTTCCATACATCTGTAGCCCTTGTCTTTCTAAATAGAAGTGGCTGTGAATTGGGAAGATGGTTTCTGAGGATCTTTGGTGTATCATTTCATTGCAGCATGTGGATAGTAAATCACTGCTGCTGCTGCTGCGCGTTGATGGTGGAGCATTGTGGGTGAAGGGCCAGTCAAACTGGCTGCTTTGTCCTGGATGGTATAAAGTTTCTGGAGTGTTCTTAGGGCTGCACTCATCCAGGCAAACTGGGAGTCTTCTGTCACACTTCTGAGCTATATTGTATTGACATGCATTGTAGATGATGGACAGAATTTTGGAAGTCAGGATGTGAGTTACTCGCCGCAGCATTCCTAGCTTCGGACTTGCTCTTATAGTTACAGTGTTCATGTGGGGAGACCAGTGAGTCTCTGAGCAATGATTACCCACCAGGACTTTGATACTGGGGGATTCAGTGATAGTACCACCATTGAATGCCAAGGGGCAGGTTAGATTGTATTTTATTGGTGTTGGTCATGGTCTGGCATTCGTGTGGGCTGAACATCACTTGCCACTTGCAGCCTGGATACTGTCCATATCTTGTCGTGTTTGAGCATGGATTACTTCAGTATCTGAGGAGCCACAAATGTTGCAGAATATTGTACAATCATTGGCGAACATCCCCACTTCTGACCTTAACATGGAGGGAAGGTTATTGATGAAGTAGCCCTGAAGAAGTTTCTGTTCACTGCTCGAGGGACTCCTACAGACATGGAGCTGAGTTGACTGTCCTTCATCAACCATGACCATCTTCCTACGTGTCAGGTATGATTCTAAGCAGCGGGGAGTTTGCCTCTGATACCCATTGAATCCAGTGTTGCTAAAACACCTTGATACCACACAAGGTCGAATGCAGCCTTGAATTAAAGGGCTATCACTCTCACCCTACCTCTGGAATTCATCTCTTTTGTCCATGTTTGAATCAAGGTAATGAGGTTAGCAGTTGAGTGGCCCTGGTGGAGCCCAAACTGGGCGTCATTGACTAGGGTATTGATGAGCAGGTTGCTGCTTAAAAGCACTGAGAACTTCCACCACTTTACTGATGATCGAGAGTAGACTGATGGGGTAGTAATTGGCCGGATTGGATTTGTTCTGCTTTTTATATACAGGAGATACTTGGGGTAATTTCCACATAATCAGGAAAAGCCATTGTTGTAACTGTATTGAAACAGTTTGGCTGGGGGAGTGGCAAGTTATGGAAAACAAGTTTGCAGTACTATTGCCAGAATGTTGTCAGATTATGGAAACTATGGAGTATCCCGTGTCTCCAACCGTTTCTGGATATCGCGTGGACTGAATCAAATTGGGTGATGACTGGTAACTGAATTGCTGAGGACCACTGAAGGAGGCTGAAATGGATCATCCACTCAGCATTTCTGACTGAAAGTTGTTACGAGTGCATCAGCCTTATCTTATACACTGAAGTGCTGTGCTCTTCCATCATGGAGGAAGGCGTTATTTGTGAAACCTCTTCCTCCAATGAATTGTTTAATTGTCTCCAACGTTTCTCGACTAGATGTGGAAGGACTGCAGAGCTTAGATCTGAACCGTTGCTTGTGGGATCACTTAGCTCTGTCTATCTCTTACTGCTGATGCTGTTTGGCCCACAAGTAGTCCTATTTGGTGGCTTCACCAGGCTGACACTTCATTTTCAGGTTTGCCTGGTGCTGCTCCTGCCATCCTGCACATCCATTGAACCAATGTTGATCCTCTGGATTGATGGTAATTGTTGCGAGGGGGGTATGCCAGGTCATGAGGTTGTGTGGCTGTACAATTCCGCTCCTATAGATGAACCACAGCACCTTATGGACACCCAGACTTGAACTGTTAGATCTGTTCGAAGTCTGCCCTATTTCGCACTGTGATAGTACCACCCAAAATGGTGAATGTTATTCTCAATGTGCAGGTGTGACTTTGTCTCCACAATGACTATGCGGTGGTCACTCTTACCGATACTGTCATAGGCAGATACTTCTGCAATTGGCAGATTAGTAAGGCTGTGGTCAAGTGTATATTTTCCTCTTGTTGGTTCCTTCACTGCCTGCCGCAGAACCACTCTAGCAGTTATATCCTTTAGGACCCAGCCTTCTCGATCAATAATGCTGTAGCTGAGATACTGTTGGGGGTGAACATTGAAATACCCCACCCAGAATGCTACCCTCAGTGCTTCCTCCAAGTGTTGGTCAGCATGGAGGAGTACTGATACATCAGTTGAGAGACGCTGGTACTTGGTAATCAGCAGGAGGTTTCCTTTCCCAAGTGCAAACTAATGCCATGGGATACGGAGTCACTGTTGAGGACTCCAAGAGCAATTCCCTTCTAACTGCATCCCACTGTGCCGCAACCTCTGCTGTGTCCGTCCTGCTGATGAGACAGGACATATCTGGGGAAGGTGATGGGGTGTCTAGGTCATAGTCATACTCACAGAATCATACCTTACAGACAATGTCAGGCTGTTGCTTGATGAGTCTGTTTATTTCTATTCACTGTTTACTGCCAGCTGTCCCATTCTCAAAACATGTCCATATATTAGCCCCATCTCCTCAGATTTGATATTGCAAATTGGGCTTGGAGCTTTACCAACATTTTCCTAAAAATCAAAATGTTTTACATCCATTACTGCTCTTTCATTTGTCAGCCAGTCTGCTTCTCAAACATAATTCCCATTTCATAAATCTATGTTAGTGTTGTCTATGACTGTTACTTTCAGCCACAATAATTTCTGCTAAACCATTTACTTACTATGTTCTATGTTCCACGTACTCTATCATTTTCCCACACCAGACTTGGTTTTCCTTATATTGTTAGAAAGTTTTGTGAAGACAGAACTGAAGTAGTGGCTTCATAGTTCTGCCATTTCCCTGTTCCCCATTCTCCATTCTCTGGTTCCAAACTGTAAGGAAACTACACTTGTTTTCTCATATTTCTCACATTGACATCATTTAACATGCTATTACAGTTCACACTTATAACCATTATCAATATAACTCTTCAGAAACCCATCAATTCCTGCCTTAAAATGCTCCAATAATTGACCTTCCACATGGTACACTCACAGGAGCAAAGACTCTGTGCCGACAGAAGTACAGAACGATCTATATTAGTCCCACTTTCTACAGCAGTCCCATAGCCTGGAATGTTATGACACTTCCAAGTGCTTGTCCAAGTACTTTTTAACGATTGTGAGGTTACTCGTGATAATTCCCCTCTCAGGAAGTAATCCCAGAAGCCCACACCTCGAGGTGAAAAAATGTTTAAATCATCTCTGAACCTCAAACTTTTCACTTAAAAGTGTGCTCCTTTGTTCTTGACCCTCTGACTAAAAGGAACAGTTGCTGTCTATCCACCCTGTCCGTGTCGCTTATAATCTTATCCTTCTGAATCACTGACCCCTCAGCTTTCTCTGCTCCAAAGTAAACAACCCGAGCTTATCCAGCCTCTCTCCATAGCTGATATGCTTTACCCCAGGGAACATCCTGGTGAATCACCTCTGCACCCTCTCCAGTACAATCACATCCTTCCTGGAATGTGGCTCCCAGAGCTACATACAGTACTCCATTTTGGCCGAACCAAAGCCCTGGAAGGTCTTATGTCTACACCCTGATTAGGAAACACAATACTCAAGGTCCAATTCTTAACTAGTCCATTAACCTGCCCAGCAGAAAGTGAGGACTGCAGATGCTGGAGATCAGTGCTTTAAAAATGTGTTGCTGGAAAAGCGCAGCAGGTCAGGCAGCATCAAAGGAGCAGAATCGCCGTTTCGAGCATAAGCCATTCTTCAGGAACCTGCCCGAAACATCGATTCTCCTGCTCCTTTGATGCTGCCTGACCGGCTGAGCTTTTCCAGCAACACATTTTTAAGCATTAACCTGTCCAGTCACATTCAGGGAAGTGTAGAGAAGCATAATCTGAGCTTCCCAGTGTGCTGCCATTCATTGAGTCCTCCCCTGCCTGGTTCCTTCTCCCAATGTTCATCACCTCATATTTATCAAGGTAACATTGTACCTGTTATTGATCTGCCCATCTGACCATTTCATCTGCATCTTCCTGTAACTTAAGGCCTTCCTCCTCACTGCGAACCAACCGGTCAATCTTTATGTCAAATGTCCACTTACTTATCACACCTCCCTGCCTCTCCACCTTGCCCCCTCCACATTCACATTTGTTTTTGTTATGAATAACACAAACAATAAGGGATGCAGCACTGCTCCCTGTGGTGCACCAGGTCTCCAGTCAAACAAACAGCTTTCTCTCACTACCCTCTGCCTCCCGCCACTAAGATAATTTTCGTTGTAACTTGTCAAGTTATCATTTATATTGTGAGATTTTACATTATTTTTCAGTTTCCCAGCTGGAAATTTGTCAAAGGCTTTCCTACAAAGCTAAAGAATCGACCTCCTCAAACTAATTCAATCAAATCCATTAGATGCCACTTCCTTCTGATAAAGTCATGATGATTATCCCTGATCAGACCTTTCGACTCTTATTGGAGTTCAATTTTCTCCTTCCCTATTTTCTCCAGTAGTTTCCTTAACAGTGACCTAGTACCCGCTCGTCTATAGTTCCCTGGTCTATCTCTCCCACCCGAACTGTGAAGTGGAATCGTGTTAGCAGTTCTCCAGTTCTCTGGCACCTCCCCTATGGTCTTTCCTCCATTCACCCCAACAGCCGCCTGTGATAAAATTCATTCAGACATGGAGATAGGTCCAAATTTATACAGAACAAAGCCTCAAATCCTTTCTCGTATTTTACATCAATCTGTTCAAGAGTTTCCCCATCCATCTCCTTGAATTCTGTACTTGTCTTCTCCGTCTCTAAAGTAAAATAGATGTGAAGGTCTCATGTTACAATCCATCAATGTTCTCCAGCTTGACACACAGATTGCCCCTTTGGTTTCTAATGGACACTAACTGTTTGCTGATGATTCTGCTCTACTTGTCCGTGTAGAATATTGTGGGATTCTCCCAGATCTCGCCTACTTTTACTTCTCCATGTCCCTGTTATTCAGTCCCCTCTGTGTTTCTAAGTTTCACTGCAACCACCTCTCATGTTTCAAAACTCGGGATCACAGGGTGAGTTTCCACATCAGAAAATCTTGCCGTTTTAGGGATGAATCTGAATAATACCTTTTGCAGTTCCTCTGTAGTCAATATCTTATTTCTTAGATTGGGACTCCGAACAATACAAAATACTGTCATGAACACTCGATCCAACTGGTGCATGACGTCTTCTATATTCCAATTACAATCACCTGAATGTAAAACTAATTTTTTCTTTGCTATTTTCATATGTTCTTCCTAATACCTCTCGCTTTAACCTTTGTTATGAGCTTACTTTGTGAGTTATTAAAAAAATCTCATGAATATTCAACTCTACGTTATCCATTGGTTCTTCATTGCCTATGTCCACAAGAATCATCTTCAAACCATTCCAAAAAAATGTTTGCCACTTCTGGTTTTCTTTTCATCGGTATATTCTCACACTCCCAAGTTATGTTATTACCTTCTACATATGTAGTCGCATGTTCTTTGTAATCGAGTCCAACAGACACCCGACTGCGGATGACAAGATAACTGCTCTGTAGTTCACCCCTCTCCATCTTCATCCTTTCTTAAACTGTTGGATAATATTTGTAACCTTTGCCTTATACAGATTGGCTAAATGACGTTCGAGAATGTGTCGGAAGATAAAGTAAAAATCCGTGATGCAATGAACATGTCTATTGCTGCTTCCTCATAAATCCTTGTATGAAGTACATCTGGTCTGTCAGATTTATAAATACTCAATCCAGCTTTCTTTTCAAAGATGACCTCAACATTGATAAGAATAATCTTAGACGTTACTTACACAAGTCCCATGGTCACTTGGTATTTCTGGAAGAATTTCTGGACATTCTTCCAATGAAGATAGACGCAAATAAACTGTTTCTTTTCCGAGATTTCTCTGTTCTCTGCAATAAACTATCCTGAACGCATACCAACTGTTCCACATTTGACCTTGTTTTTATTTTTTTTCATACATTGATAGATGCTTTTTAGCAGTTTTTATGTTTTTCTTTCGTTTGCATGCTTTTTCTCTTTTCGATTTTCTTCTCAGTTTCTTGGCCATCCTTTGCTGGGTCCTACATTTCTCTGAATCCACTGGATTACAGCAACTTGGCATTTTTATAAGCTGCCTCCTTTCATCAAATAGGTAAGTGAAGGTGGGGTTGAAAGTGATACTCGGAGAGGAGGGTGGGCTAGATTGATAGCAAGGAAGGTGGACGCATAGGAATGTACAAAAGGGTGGTGCTGACTTGGAGGGTTGGAGTGGGATAGGGTGGGATTAGTGGAAATGGGGGAATCCACTATGATCCCCTGTGTTTGGAAGGTCCCAAGGCAGAAGAGGAGGCTTTCTTCCTGCAGGTTTCTGGTGGCTCAGGTTTGGCGATGGAGTAGGTCCAGGACCCTCATGTCCTTGGCAGAGTGGGAAGGGGAGTTAAAGTGCTCAGCCACAAGGCGATGGAATTGTTCAATGTGGCTGTCACAGAGATGTTCTCTGAAATGTTCCACAAGTTGACCCTCTGCCTCGCCAATGTAGAGAAGAACACATTGGGTTCAATGGATGCAGTAGATGAGGCGGTCTGTCTCCCTTCATCACTTATCACTTTCAACCCCACCTTCATCTACCTACCGCAATCCCTGCTAACCTCCCCCCTGTCTCACCCCCTTCTCATTTATCCCTCAGCCCCCTTGGCCCATAAGCTTCATTCCTGATGAAGGCCTTATGCCCGAAACATCGATTTATCTGCTCTTAGTATGCTGCCTGACTGTGCTTTTCCATCACCACACTCTTCGCCTCTGACCTCCAGCATCTGTAGTCCCGACTTTCTCCTCACACCTTGACGGCTTGCATGACTCATATTTATAACAGTTACTTCAAATTAAACAAAATCTGTCGTGTACTCAAACAGCATAAAAGAAAACCGATACATTGTGGTCACTGTTCCCAAAATGTCTTTTACAGCAAATTTTTCAATTAGCTCTTCTGATCACTCAACACCAATTCCTAAATCACCTGATCTCGAGCTCAGTGCTTAACATAATGCTCATGTAAACCATCTCACACGTGGTCTTGAAATCCATTTTTCCCAGCATTAGCATTCAATTGGGTTAACACAGTTTAGATATAATTTAAACATATATCATACTGCAGTACCCACAAATGTACATATCTCATTTCCTGTTTTATTACATGCCCTGCATTTGTATTGCAGCTTTCACTTTGCTCCTCCTTGCTGGTTTTGCGATCCACCTTACTAGATTCTGCGGAATCTGAGCGATGTGGGCTCTGGGGAGATTGATGGTAGAGATCATCTCGCTACATCATTTATGATCTTCTCAAACTTTAAGTTCTCCAGATCTCCCGTTATGCTGATGGAGTAGAGAAGGACAATGATCTTCCAACAATGTTCTGTATTCCCCCAGAGAGCTGAGACTGCTCTAACCTGGGTGGGAACTTTACAATAGGCTGGTAAAGTGTTGCTGCTTCTGTACAGGAAGATTACATCTGGAGTAGTGTGTACAGATTTAGCCTCTTCTCTGAAGAAAGGATGTTGTTATATTGGAAGCAGCTCAGAGATGGTTCCCTCAACTGATTCCTGCAATGAAGGTGCTGGCTTATAACGAAAGGATGATCAAGTTGACCCAGTAGCCATTGGAGTTTACAAAAATTAAAGATGATCTTATTTGAACAAAGTTGACAGAAGGAGTTAACAAGTGAAGGGAATTACACAGATAGTGGAGGAATCCATTCCGTTCTCCAGCCTGTTACACAGGAACAACAGGAGGATATTCAGGCCTTTGACCCTGATACAACAAAACAGGATGAGGCTATTCAGCCCCTGGAGCCTGATATACATTTACAGAAGGAGGCCAATCAGCCCCTCGAGCCTATAACAGTAGGCCATGCTGCACCAGTATCCTGTTCAACAGCAACAGGAGCAGTCTATTCAGCCTCCTCAAGTCTGTAACATAGGAACTGGAAGAGGTCACACAGTGACTCGAGGTTGTTACACTGGGATAACAGGAGGCCATTCAGACCCACCGAGCATATTGCAAGGGAATTGGATAAGGACAAAAACTATCTGAGACTTCTTTCATGAGAAACGAAGAGTTAATTTATACACGTGTTTGTTTTATGGGAATAAGAGACGACGAATCAATCCCTCGGTCCCATCTCCGGGATACATGAGGAGACCGTTCAGTATCTCCACCTGTTATGGAGAAGTATGAGAAAACCCATGAGCCCCTCAAATTGTTACACAGCAGCAGGAAGATTCCATAACCTCCCAATCCTCAAAAGCATCAACAGGAGGAGGTCATTCTGGCCTTGGAGATGGCAACATGGGAACACCAGAAAGACATCAGCCAATCGAGTTTGAATACCAGCAAGATGATGAGTCCATTCAGACATTCATGGCTCTTACACAGCAATTGGAGCAGATCTCTTCAAGCCTTGTGCCCATAAAACAGGAATTCAAAGAAAACATGAAGGTTTTCGAAAGGGAAGAACTTGTAATAATGTAATACATGAGCGACTAAAGTTTAACAATAAACTATTGTAATTTAAGGCAAATTGCCAGAGTCCATTGTTCAGGACATACGCAAACTCAAACCACAATTCGTCAGAGTCAACATGGTTTTACGAAGTTCTGGACTAGTGGTGCTGGAAGAGAACAGCAGTTCAGGCCACAACCAAAGTGCAGCGAAATCGACATTTCGGGCAAAAGCCCTTCATCAGGAATAAAGGCAGAGAGCCTGAAGCGTGGAGAGATAAGCTAGAGGAGGGTGAGAATGGGCAGAAAGTAGCATAGAGTTAATGGGTGAGTGGAGGAGGGGATGAAGATGATAGGTCAGGGAGGAGAGGGTGGAGTGGATAGGTGGAAAAGGATATAGGCAGGTCGGACAAGTGCAGACAAGTCATGGGGACAGTGCTGAGCTGGAAGTTTGGAACTCGGGTGAGGTGGGAGAAGGGAAATGAGGAAACTGTTGAAGTCCACATTGATGCCCTGGGGTTGAAGTGTTCCGAGGCGAAGGTGAGGCGTTCTTCCTCCAGGCGTCTGGTGGCGAGGGAGCGACGGTGGAAGAAGGCCCAGGACCTCCATGTCCTCGGCAGAGTGGGAGGGGGTGTTGAAATGCTGGGCCACGGTCTGGTATGGTTGATTGGTGCAGGTTTCCCCGAGATGTTCCCTAAAGCGCTCTGTTAGGAGGCGCCCAGTCTCCCCAATGTAGAGGAGACCGCATCGGGAGCAACGGATATAATAAATGATATTGGGGATGTGCAGGTAAAACTTTGATGGATGTGGAAGGCTCCTTTTGGGCCTTGGATAGAGGTGAGGGAGGAGGTGTGGGCACAGATTTTACAGTTCCTGCGGTGGCAGGGGAAAGTGCCAGGATGGGAGGGTGGGTTGTAGGGGGGCGTGGACCTGACCAGGTACTCACGGAGGGAATGGTCTTTGCAGAAGGCGGAAAGGGGTGGGGAGGGAAATATATCCCTGGTGCTGGGGTCTTTTTGGAGGTGGCGGAAAGTCAGCGGATGATTTCTCTTATGCGAAGGTTTGTAGGGTGGAAGGTGAGCACCAGGGGCGTTCTGTCCTTGTTATGGTTGGAGGGGTGGGATGTGGACGAGATGTGTTGGAGGGCATCTTTAAGCACCTGGGAAGGGAAATTGCGGTCTCTAAAGAAGGAGGTCATCTGGTGTGTTCTATGGTGGAACTGGTCCTCCTGGGAACAGATACGGCGGAGGCAGAGGAATTGGGAATACGGGATGGCATTTTTGCAAGAGGTAGGGTGGGAAGAGGGGTAATCCAGGTAGCTGTGGGAGTTGGTGGGTTTGTAAAAATGCCAGTGTCAAGACGGTCGTCATTAATGGAGATCTTCACCATGGATATCCAATCCCTCTACACCTTCATCTGCCATGACCAGGGCCTCCAAGCCTTCCGCTTTTTTCCTCTCCAGACGTCCCCAACACTACCCTTCCACCGACACTCTCATTCATTTGGCCGAACTGGTCCTCACCCTTAATAATTTCTCCTTTGAATCCTCCCACTTCCTCCAGAACAAAGGGGTAGCCATGGGCACACGTATGGAACCCAGCTATGCCTGTCTCTTTGTTGGCTACGTAGAACAGTTGATCTTCCGTAATTACACCGGCATCACTCCCCACCTCTTCCTCCGCTACATTGATGACTGCTTTGGCGCCACATCGTGCTCCCGCGAGGAAGTTGAGCAATTCATCATCTTCACAAACACATTCCACCCTGACCTTCAATTTACCTGGACCATCTCTGACACCTCCCTCACCTCTAGCCAAGGCCCTAAAGGAGCCTTTCACATTCACCAAAGTTTTATCTGCACTTCCACTAATATTATTTTTGTATCCTTTGCTCCCGATGCGGTCACATCTACATTGGGGAGACTGTGTGCCTCCTAGCAGAGCGCTTTATGGAACATTTCTGGGACACCTGCACCAATCAACCACACCACCCCATTGCCCAGCATTTCAACTCCCTCTCCTACTCCGCCGAGGACATGGAGGTCATGGGCCTCCTTCACCGCCACTCTCTCACCACTAGACGCCTGGAGGAAGAACGCCTCATCTTCAGCCTCGGAACACTTCAACCCCAGGGCATCAATGTGGACTTCAACAGTTTCCTCATTTCCCCTTCCCCCAACCTCACCCGACTTCCAAACTTCCAGCTCAGCACTGTCCCCATGACTTGTCCGGACTTGTCCAACCTGCCTGTCTCCTTTTCGACCTATCCACTCCACCCTCTCCTCTCTGACCTATCACCTTCATCCCCTCCCCCACTCATCCATTGTACTCTATGCTACTTTCTCTCCACCCCCACCCCCACTCTAGCCAATCTCGCCACGCCTCAGGCTCACTGCCTTTGTTCCTGATGAAGGGCTTTTGCCAGAAACGTCGATTTCGCTGCACGTTGAATGTTGCCTGAACTGCTGTGATTTTCCAGCGCCACTAATCCAGAATCTGGTTTCCAGCATCTGCAGTCATTGTTTTTAACCCCATGGTTTTACTAAGGCTAAATTGTGTTTGAATTGATTGCTTGAGTTACTTGAAGTTGTCACAAACAAGGTGGATTGTGGGAATCCTGGAGATGGAACATATCTGGTCTTCCTGAAGGCATCGGATATGTCGCTTCTCCAAAGAGTAAATGGTAAGATCAGACAACATGAGTTTAGGAGTAGTTTATTAGCTTGGATGGAGGATTGGTTAACCAACAAAATGTAGTCAGATGGAAAAAATGTGTCATTTTCTTTTGGCAAATGCAACTTGTGGGTTGCCTTGGATTTCAGTAATCATGCCTCAACCATTTGCAATCGTTGGTATTATGGTACTAGGTTGACGGGATAGAAAATACAATGCCGCTTTTTCAGATGACACTGACATTGGTGGGAAATTAATTCAGAATGATGATGCAAGAGATTTAAAACATATGGATAGGTTGGTTGAATGGGTCAAAATTTGGCAAGGAAAATTAAAGTGTATAAATATGGGGCTATTCAAGTTGGCCAGTATAATAGAAAGATAAATTATTATCGAAACGGAGAGAAAGTTCAAAGTGTTTAGGTGCAGAGGGATCTGGGTGCCAGCTTGCATATCACAGAAAACCTGCATGCGGGTACTGCTAGTAATGAGAAATGCAAGCATTAATTTAGTATTTATTTATGTGACGATAGAGTAGAAAGGTAGGGAGTGTTGGTGTAGCTATGCAAGGCATTAGTGAGGCTGCAACTTGAGTACAGTTTGGGTGTTCTGCAGAATGAGGTATTTCCACCGGAGACAATTCAGAAGAGCTTCATTAGATTGATTCCATATTTGAAGTGTTTGTCTTACGAAGGGAAATTGACCAGTTTAGGCCTATACTCTCGAGTTTATAAGAATGAAAGGAGATCTCACTGAGATCTGTAAAATGCTAAAAGTAATTGCAAGTGTAGATGTGGAGTGGACTTTTTTTTTCATGTGGCGCAATCTACAACAAGAGACTAGAGTTTTAGGATGGAGAGATTACAGGAATGTAGAACAGAGGCTGCGATGACATCAGCCTCATCGAGGGGTTGGATTCCTCACAGATGCTCCTTGTTCTTCTTCAACTATTTGACTGTGTTTCCCAGGAATGGTGGAGGACTGGGTATCATACAAGAAGCAGGCACTCAGGATAAATCAGTTAGAGAGAACGTAACCAGTTGGGTCACACGGTGACCAGCGCTGAGTTCTCAAATATTTACAGTCTATATTAATGATCAGGCGGATGGAATAGATATACAGATGCTGAATTTGGTGATGTCCATAAGACCATAAGACATAGGAGTGGCAGTAAGGCCATTCAGCCCATCGAGTCCACTCCGCCATTTAGTAATGGCTGATGGACATTTCAACTCCACTTACCCGCATTCTCCCCATAGCCCTTAATTCCTTGTAACATCAAGACTTTATCAATCTCTGCCTTGAAGACATTTAGCGGCCCGGCCTCCACTGCACTCCATGGCAATGCATTCCATTGGCCCACACTCTCTGGCTGAAGAAATGTCTCCGCATTTCTGTTCTGAATTGACCCCCTCTAATTCTAACGCTGTGCCAACGGGTCCTAGTCTCCTCACCTAATGGAAGCAACTTCCTAGCGTCCACCTTTTCCAAGCCATGTATTATCTTATAAGTTTCTATTAGATCTCCCCTTAACATTCTAAACTCCAATGAATACAATCCCAGGATCCTCAGCTGTTCCTCGTATGTTAGACCTACCATTTCAGGGATCATCCGTGAACCTCCACTGGACACACTCCAGTGTCTATATGTCCTTCCTGAGGCGTCGTGCTCAAAACTGGATACAGTACTCCAAATGGGCCTAACCAGAGCTTTATAAAGTCTCAGTAGAACATCACTGCTTTTATATTCCAACCCTCTTGAGATAAATGACAACATTGCATTCGCTTTTTTAATCACGGACTCAACCTGTATGTTTACCTTTAGAGAATCCTCGACTAGCACTCCCAGATCCCTTTGTACTTCGGCTTAATTAATTTTATAACCGCTTAGAAAGTAGTCCATGCTTGTATTCTCTTTTTTTCCAAAGTGCAGGACCTCGCATTTGCTCACATTGAATTCCATCAGCCATTTCCTGGACCACTCTCCCAAACTGTCTCGATCCTTCTACAGCCTCCCCACTCCCTCTTCATTAATATATAACGTGAACAACTGTGGCCCCAACACTGAACCCTGCGGGACTCTGCTTGTCACCGGCTGCCATTCTGAAAAAGAACCTTTTATCCCAACTCTCTGCCTTCTGTCAGACAGCCAATCCTCAATCCATTCCAGTAGCTCACCTCGAACAACATGGGCCCTCACCTTACTTAGCAGCCTCCCATCTGGCACCTTATTAAAGGCCTTTTGGAAGTCTAGATAGACCACATCCACTGAGTTTCCCTGGTGTAAACTACTTGTCACCTTTTCAAAGAATTCTTATGTCGCTGTAATAAGCAACAGATTAAATTATCAAGAGAGGGTGGAGAGTCTGCAAATAGATTCAGAGAGTTCAAGACAATAGGTAATTGTTTTGCAGGTGGAATTTAACATGATATAACCTGTCATTCCATTTGCAGGAATAATGGAAGGCAGCATGTTACTGAAATGGAGAGGGATTACAGGACTTAATGATACTGTGTAGTGGGGGGGGTGGGGGGTTCACTCAGAGCCGTTTAGACACGGGAGGTTTTGCTCAATCCCAGATCGTCAGCTCCCAGACACTCCAAGTGACCCCATTGCTCTCTGTACACATGGAATACTTTGATGTGGTTGATTGGTGGTGGGGATGGTGTTTTGAAATGTGCGTCAAGGGGAGGACTTTATCCAAGAGATATTAATTTCTTTCCACGTGGAGACCCGATGACGATGGGAATGGCTGACTGCTTCTGAATGAGGAGGCCGTGACTGCTGCCAGGACAGCGGGTATTCACCAACATGATGTACTGTACATGGGTACACTGTAACATTAATAGAGGGAGAGCTCCTTCAGTTCCTCTACCTCTCCGCATTTACATGGGTACTCTGCAGATGCAACTTTCAACATCGGGAATCCCACTATCCTGGATACACACGGCAGCTCCCTGCTGAGGGAGAAACAATCTATTAACCTCATCCACCACATATATACGCCATCACCGAATGGTGACATTGATGTTGAGATGCTGGGAAATGATGGACATGTCACCTAGCCCTACCTGGAAAGTTCTGGATCATAAAAGCTGAATGAAACTGTGACCCAACAGCCACTGGCAGCACCATCTTCCCCCTGGTGTGAAGCTGCAGGTCGTGTTGAAGGAGGTGACACCGCTCTGTGACCAGCTCCTTGTTCAATCAGTGTTCCCTCACACTCCTGTGTTAAGTTAAGCTTGGTAAGCTGTTCCTGGAAAATCCGATGTGGATACAGCAGATCCCTTTCCCCACACATTCACTGCGGGGTTTCAGAGCTTCCCCTCTCTGAAGCCTCTGCTCTATTTGGTGTTCATGTTACACACCCAGAAAGTCTAACTACAGTCCCCAGGCTCCATCCAGAATTGGGTCACCAAATCCTCAGAGGTCTCCCAGAATGTCTGAGGCAGCTCGCAGCACATCCTCCAGCAAACCATCCCCCATCCCTCCAGTAAATTTTCCATTACAGGCGTCAGCCACAAACCCATTCGGCTACAAATGTTGTGGACTAGACCAGATCCCCTAAAAATGTTTCAAGAAGGCCGTTTAGACCCAAACCTTTCCTTATTTTGAATATAGATGGGAAATGTGCCTTACAGATATGTTGTGTCTGGTCAAACCATGCAACATTAAGTAAGATATAATCTATTAAAATGCTTTAGTTAAAATACAATCAAAGAAAATATTATTTTGGGATAGCTTATATGTTGGAACACTTACACAAACAATAGATACTGTACCGTCTTGGTTTACACCGCTTGGCACAAAGATATATTCAAATACAGATCCTTACAGCAGTTTTACAGTCCAGGAGGAAACAATGTCAACAGAGATCTCAGAGAGAAAAGCAGTTGAGGATCATGTATTGAAACTTCCAAACCTTTTGGTATCCCCAGCAGCTTCTGAATGCTGCATCTAAAAACAAAACGAGAAACCCTGATCTGGGAGAGTAGGCTACTGCCCTTCCATTGTTACCACCGTTTTAATGAAACCTAAAGTCTTTATTAGTTATTTATTTAAACTGTTTTCAGACAGCAGTTCTGCACCTCTGCCTTTAAAACCTGTCTTCAAAAAAAAACCAAGAGAAAATAACCTTTTTACAGACAGTATTCTCACGACTCCATCTTTAATAAAATAATCCATCAATATACAAAGGTGGACTCATTTTAGGCCTCCTAAACTTCCTCTATCAGTAATCTGCAATGCATATACATTACATTGACTGTGAGAATACAAATGTTCACAAATAATTTCGACTTCAGGCATTTTGCTCCTGCCACAGAATGCCTTTGTCTTTCTTCATCCAAGTCTCCACAACGTGTCAAAACGTAGTTTTTCTCGCCCTGTCAACTGTATAATTTCAAACTGAATGGCAGCAATAATAAGCTCAATCGAAACAGACTGGTATTTTTCTCCCTAAACTTCTCCAAGACCTTAAAGGGTTACGGTCAGTGATAAAGATTTGTCTCACATATGTTATTCACAATTTAAATGTTGAATGTTGTAACGCCAACACCAAGCTCAAGGCCTCCTTCCCCAATGTGGAATAAATCTGTTGATGTTTGCACTGGACACTCCAACCACACGTTACATAATGGAGCACTCCTCATCTCTCCAATAGTCCCTCTGAATAACATAGCTCCTCATATCTCAGCACAAAAAGAAGTTACATACTTCTGTACCTCTTAATTCTCTAATCTCTTTACCTGCTACTCCCGGCCTATGTCAGTAAACCTTACTTTCACAGGGATATGTTCTAAGAAGATCTCACACATTCTTCTCAATCCCTCACAGAAACCAAACTTTGATTTCTGAACTCAGTCAGCAACATCAGCCATTTCAGCTTCTAACCTTGCCATTGTTACTCTCTGCTCTTCCACCCGAGTTCTCACGACTGCAGGAAGTGAATTGCTGAACGTCTCCAAAATAAAAATCTCTCTAAGAGTTTCATAGGGTTGCTCTGTTTTAATACCCTTCCCCACCTTTCAAAATTACTTTGTTTGATCCTTTAAAACTCAATATGCATTTAACTAGGGACCATTGTTTAGATTCCTGGAATGCTGTCTCTCGGCTTCTGGCCCAAGCTCATATGCACTTCATGGTGCATGCTTTCTTCACCATCCCATACTGGCCAGATACCTCCTCTGATAGGGATGCAAATACCTACCAGCTTTGTTTGATCAACTAAATCCACATGGTCACTGGTCACTGCATTTGTTCAGCCACTTTCTCAAACGAAGTTCAAAAGGCTTCCCCATTCTTCTCATCAAATTTAGGTAATGTCGAGATGCATTTAAACAGAACTCCATCAGGCCATTGGTTACAATTGGGTTGTTCAACCTCACTAACGTCCACATCCAGCCGACCATCTATCTTTATCTCCGCCCTCTATGTCAACTTTCCTCTCTAATTGCTAACTGTTTAAGTTGCAACTCTCTGCTTTTCTTTTGTCCTTTTCTCTCTTTCTTCTACATCCCCTTTTCTTTTATTTCTACTTTTCATCATAATTCAAATTGTTTCAATTCCTTGTCATGTTCAAAGTGCCTCATTTGAAATTGAATTCCAGCCATTTCCAAAGAATCTGATGGCAGTTCCACCAAATGGAATTGCCGAGCTATAGCTGTAATTATCTCTCGTTTTCTCACAGACAAACACAACCCCAACTCCAGCTTGTCTGTCACTTCGTAGAGCTTTGCCTTCATGACCTTCTGTAAAATCCCCAACTTCACTTTTTCCACACCCAGAGAACTCTTAGTGACTGAAAGAATCTTTACACACAAAACACTGTTTAAACCAACCGAATTCAACACCAGAACAAAAGACACTAACAACTATCATACGCGACCTTTGAACCCAATAGCCTCCTGGTTCAGAATCTCTAGTGTCTGCATGAGCTTATTCTGGATACTCTGGTTCCTCCCACAACCCAAAGATGTGCATGTCAGGTGTATTGGCCATGATGCATTGTTTGCAGTTTTCAGGGATGTGTGCGTTAGGTGCCTTAGTCGGGGTAAATGTGTAATAATAGGGTAAAGGAATGGGTCTGGGTAGGTTACTCCTCGGAGGGTCGGTGTGGACTTGTTCGTTCGAATAGACTGTTTGCATACTGTAGGGATTGTAATTCTAAACCCAATTTGGTGTTACCGATTTAGAACAAGACAAAAGTCTCCAGTTTACTATAGACCAAGCAGACTGTCTCAAACTATTTTAAGAAGGTAGCTTGGATGCCAACCTTTTCTTATTTTAAAGGTAGATGTGAGTTGGGAGTTTCAGATGTAATGCTACTAGTAAAACCACTCACCAATAAGCAAATCACAACATATTTAAACACTCTAATGAAAATCCATACAAAAATGAAGATTAATTTAGAATAACTTAACTATTGGAAACCTTAACTGAATGATGGATACAGTACCTTCTACAAAGGCACTGTTCCAATTTATTAACTTCACCTAAACACAGGATGGCACGGTGGGTGGCATGGTGGCATAGTGGTTAGCACGGCTGCTTCACTGCGCCAGAGACCCGGGTTCAATTCCCACCTCAGGCAACAGACTGTGTGGAGTTTGCACATTGTCCCCGTGTCCACACGGGTGCTCCGGTCTCCTCCCACAATCCAAAAATGTGCCAATTAGTTGAATTGGTCATGCTAAATTCACCTAGTGTTAGGTGAAGGGATAAATATAGGGGAATGGGTCTGGATGGGTTGCTCTTCCACGGGTCGGTGTGGACTTCTTCGGCAGAAGGACGTGTTTCCACACTGTAGGTAATCCAATCTAATCTGAACATCCGCTTCCCCCCCCGCCCCACCCCCGCCTTGGCAAAAAGGAGCATTCAGACATTCATTCTTGCATACAGTTCTCCAATCCAGCAGGAAACGGTATCAAGTGAGGTTTCAGAGAGAATAGCATCGAGGGATAAGTTACTAAAACTTCCAACCCTTCTGTGACCCCAAGCAGCTGTTAACTGTTACATCTACAAGAACAAAAAACTGAAAAGCATGTCTGTGCGAGCAGCCATTGTTACTACTATTTACTAAAAACACTAAGTTGTTTACTTGAGCCGTTTTCAGTAGGCAGTTTGGCCTTTAAGATCTCTAACTAAAAAAAAGGAGAAAATAACCTTTTTTAAAAAAAAAGTGACAGCATTGTCATACAATTTAGATGCCTGGTCCTTTACCCAAGGGGCTTCCTCGTGTTACTGATAGTAAGATGATCTGAGAGGGGCAAACACAGGTTCAGACCAAGTTACAAGGATGTGTCTCATGACTTCTGAAACACCCCTGTTCACGGACTATCACATGGGGCATACCGGGAAGTGAACAACTGCTTGACACATCCCATTTCATTTTTTCTGAGCTACACAATTCTAGCACTCGATACACTATGGAGCCAAATCCCAAGGCCAGGGAAAGATACAGAGGGACAGAGAGATTCACAGTAAAGACAGAAACAGACAATTAATTAACTGAAAAAGATGTTGTGGAAATATGGGGGAAAGACAGGGCAGTGGGACTAACTGCAGAAGTGAGATGTTCGAGAGTAAAATTACAAGAATTAGAACATTGAACAAAGGCATTGTCAGATCAGCGGAAATGGTTTGTTACATCAAATTCTGAACCTGCTTCATAGAACACCATAGACAACATAAACTGGGACAAGATGACAGCCCAGCATGGAGAGCTGTGCAGACCATGCTAGTGTGTTGCTCAGTAAACTGCACCATCTGCGCAGTATGAGAGTATTGCAAACGTTACTATCATATGCTAACTATACTCGCAACAGATTACTCCCTACAATGGGAAGATTTGCTCTCTCTGCGTGTGTGTGTGTGTGTGTCTGTGTGTCTGTGTGTGTATGTGTTCATCAGAGACTGAAAGAGAGAGTGTGTGCGTGAGCAATTGGAGTGGTTGAATGTGAAACTCATTATTTGAGAAGGAACGCACATGGAGGAAACTATTTTAATTATGAACAACTGGCAGGCTTTTTGTTAATCAACAGAGAGAACGAGAGAAGTTTCATGAACAGATGAGGTAAAGTGTATGAGAATGCTTAAATAAAGTCATTGCCAGACATAACAGCAATATACATCGGCGTGCACATGAATGACAGATGGATGGGTGTTTGGTGTGAGTTCAAATCAGATTTGCTTCGGCAGGATTGAAACCAGGAGTATCAGCAGCAGATTATTGGCTTCACTAAGACTGTACTTCATAGCTCAAGGTTCAAACAGCAGATGCAATAAACCAGAGAGATATATCCTGGAGTAGTGAGCATTTCAAGTTAGAAATGGTCAGGGAATGGTGTCAAGGTTCAGCTCATGGTCAAAGGGATGTCCCACAGTTGTGACTTGTATGCTTCAGCCTCAGATATTGGCCAGGGATGGGATGGAAACAGTGGTAGGAAGTGGAATTTGGAACCAGAACAGCAGACAGTGACTTCCACGCTCTTAATATTTAAATAACAAAGGCAATGATACAATGCATTGTGGTTCTCCGCTGGAACTGAGTAGGTCAACATAGAGACCCGTGAATAACACTGCCAGAGCATAGAGCGAGACAGTAACCGAACACGTTCATCGATGTAGTTAGTAGTGGTCTGGAGAGTGAATATCTGGATTCAGAGTTTCAACAGGAACAATAATAGTGGCAAGAAGTTTAGACTATATGAAAGAATAACAATACAGTCATAATTGGTTTATAGAAAATAACATCTGGACAGTGACGCTTACCAGGAACACCAACGATAGCCAGGAAGGGATAATAAAAGTATTGAATAATGAGAAGAGCGTAATAGATCCGCCATGAAAATGACAACCAATCAAATGCAGAAAGATACCAAACATAATCGGATAAACTCCTGTCTATTGTTGGAACATTCCAGTCTAATATTCTCAGTATCTGATCCATTGCTGGAACATTTCAGTCTAATGTTCTCAGATTCTGATCTCTCCTCCCCCTTTCTCTGGATCTGCTGATCCCTGTCAGTCTTGTCGGTGATGCTCACGCTCATGTTATGGGATAACATGATGAACGGTGCCCATTTATCATTAAAAGATGGAAACCCTCCACTTGGATAATTAGAATCCATCGAGACTGGCATTAATCACAGTCACTGAACAAATAGGCTCAGTTAACCAGTTCCATACATCACTTTTCATATCACTGTACTGGGTTTGGATGGAATGGATGAGTGTTGCTGGGGGTTGGACCATAAACCTTTCAATCTTTTTTATCTTTTTTGCCTTGTATATGAGAGTATTAACAGAACACTGCAGGGGTCTATATATGTTCTACTCTGTTTATGAAAGGAAGCAGTTATAAAATAACAGGTCGGCTGCAGAAAAAAAAAGGCGGTTGGGCAAGTTTCTAGATACCTGAATACAAAGTATGGTACTTATTGACCAGTGAGAGGCTACTCCTGGTTTTAATGTCCTGCTATCAAATCCTTTCATAACGTTGACACAGAGCATTGAGACTGCTGCTCAGCAACAGGCCGAAACCATTCTGTCCCTATGGATCGCTTACAGAGGGATAAGAGAAGACAATTCAGCTCATATTAGCCTGTTGCTACTTGAAAGGTGGAAAGCTGGAATATTGGCACATTTTGTCAAAAGAATCATTCGGAACAAAGAGCTGTGTCGCTGCAGCTGTATGAGGTTGTTACTGAGAGGGCACCTGGAGTACATTGTGTTGTTTGTGTTTCTGTAACTGAGACGGAATGGGCCTATATCAGATACAGTTTACCGGCTGCTCATAATCCACGGGTTGCTGTGTCATTTAATGTCTCGTGTCTGTTATACAAAGACAGGATGAGGCCATTCAGCCTCTCGAGTGTGTTATAGAAGAACAGCAGGAGGCCATTAAGCCTCTTGAGTCTATTACAGAGGAAAAGGAGGAAGTCATTCAGCCTCTCAAGTCTGTTACAGAGGGACAGGAGGAGGCCATTCAGCCTCTCAAGCCTGTTCCAGAGGGCCAGGAAGTGTCTATTTAACTTTTCAAGCCTGTTACGCATAAATATTAGTTTTACACTAGTTGTAAAATAGGAAAGACCTGATGTAAACATTAAAGTTCCAACTTTGACTAAGGCCAATTTTGAAAGTGTTTAGGCGAGCCCTGTGAAAGGCTGACTGGGATACCCTATTCACAGGTAAAGGGATGGTTGGAAAATGCAAGGCCATCAAAACATATTTTCAGAGAGTCCAGAGCCAACGTGTTCCTATTGGTGAGATGGGCAAGGCTGGTAGGTGCAGGGAGTGCTGGATGGCTAGATATATTGATTTTATGGTCAAGGGAAGGAAGGAGGCATTTGTCAGGTAAACAGAGCTGAGATCAAGTGGATCCCCAAAGGAGTATAATGGCAGTAAGTGTATAGTCAATGGGGAAATCGGGTCAGAAAAATGTGGACGTGAGATGGCTTTAGAAATAGGGTTAACGAGGCATTGAAGAAATTCTGCAAATCCTTTAATGGCAAAAGATTAACTCGGGAGAGAATAGGGCCTCTTAAGAATCAGTAAGCCTATCTATGTGTGGAACCACAAGAGATCGAAGGGATTAGAAACAAGTATTTCTCCTCAGTATTTAATGTGGAGGGGGTTAGAAGAGCCAGAGAATTAAGAAATATTTAGTGATATCTTGAAAAGTATCAATATTACAAAGCAATGTAGGACATTTCAAATTATATAAAGATGAGCAACTTCCAGAAACCTGACCAGTTGTATCCCAAAAGTATGTGGGAAGCTAGGAAAGAGATTGCTCAGCATTTTGCTGATATATTTGTATCATTGTTTTCCACAGGTGATATATCAAAAGACTGGAGGGCTGCTAACATAGTGTCATTATTTAAGAAAGTAAGGAAAAAGCAGTTAACTATAGATCAGTGAGCCTGAGGTCAATGGTGACTAAATTGTTGGAGGGGGTTTTGAGGGAAAGGATGTACATGCATTTGGAAAGACAAGGACTGAAGAGGGCTTTATACATTTGAGATCACGTCTCACTTACTCGGTGGAATGTTTTGAGGAAGTGATGAAGATGATTGATGAAGCCAGGACAGTGGATGTTGTCTTTATGGAATTCAGTAAAAAAACCAAAATGTTCTACATGGTAGACTGGTTAGCAAGGTCAGACTGCCTGGGATCCAGGAGAGCTCGCCATTTAGATCCAACATTTTCTTTACAATTGGAGACAGGGCGTGACAGTGGATGTTTGTCCATTGAAATGTGACCAGTGGTGTGCTGCAAAGATCAATAGTGAGTCCATTGCCTTTTGTTAATTATACAAAATATTTGCACTTGAGTATATGAAGTATGGTCAGTAAGTTTGTAGATAATTCCAAATTTGATGGTGTAGTCGACAGTGAAGAATGATCTCTGAGACTATAATGGGACCTTGATTAGGTGAGCCAAAGGATGGCAGATGGAGTTAAATTTAGATAAATGTGAGGTGTTGCATTTTGGCAAGACAAATCAGGGCAAGAAATGAAGGTAGGTTTCTGTCAAAAGTTGCCACTCAAAGAGAACTCCATTGAAATTATAGAATCCCTACAGTGAGGAAACAGGCTATTCGGCCCATCGAGGCCACCCCTCTAAACAGTACCCTACTGGACAAACCCCTACCCTATCCCTCTGAGCCTGCATTTCCCATGGCTAATCCACCTCGCCCACACATCCCTGGGTTATTGGGGCAATTTAGCATGACCAATATACACTTGCCTGTATATCTTTGTACTGTAGCACCCGGAAGAAACGCACGCAGACACGGGGAGAATGTGAAAACTCCACACAGACAGTCATTCAAGGATGGAATTAAACCCAGATTGCTGTGCTCTGAGGTAGCAATGCAAGCCACTGAGCTACTGTGTCACCTTGTGGTGCAGGTTCTCCTTTCCTTGAAAGTGCCGTCACAGGTAGACAACATAGTGAAGAAGGCACTTGGTGATCTTCCCTTTATTGGTGCGTGCTTTGAGTCTATGCGCTTGCATGACATGTTGCATCTGTACAGGACATTGGTTTGGCCACTTTTGTAATATTGCCTTTAAATCTGGTCTCCCTGCTGTCAGAAAGATGTTGTCAAACGTGACAGGGTACAGAAGAGATTTAAAAGAATGTTGCAGGTGTTGGAGGGTTAGAGTTACAGGGAGAGTTTGAATAGGCTGGGACTATTTTCAAATGTTGAGGCTGAGGGGTGACCTTAAAGAGGTTTATAAAATCATGAGGGGCACAGATAAGGTAAACAGTCAATGTCTTTATCCCAGGATAGGCGAGTCCAAAATTACAGGACAAAGGTTTCGGGTGAGAGGGAAAAGATTTATAAAGGGAAATGAGGTATACCACTTTCAAAGAGAGACTGCAGTGTTTATAGACTGAGCACCCAAAAGAGCTGGTGGAGGCAGGCACGGTTATACCATTTAAAAGACATTTGAATGGGTACGTGCATAGGAAGGGTTTAGACGGGTATATGCCAAGTGCTGGCAAGGGGGACGAGATTAATTTAGGATATTTGGTCAGAATGGACAACTGGATCGAAGGGTCATTTTCCGTGCTGTACATCACTGAGAAACTGTTGACTCTTGAGTGTATAACACAGGAACAGGAAGAGGCTATTCAGGTTCTGAATTCAGTCAGTCAGCTTGTTTGCTCAATTACTGAGAGTCGAATACAAAAATACATCATTCTGAATTTGATGGTATTTTACAGAAACAGGAGAAAGGCTTTTAGTCAAGAGAAGCTGTAAGGAATGTGAAGAGGCCATTCAGTCCCTCAACCCCATTCCACAGGAGCAGCAGGTGAGCACAGAGAGATTGGAGCCTGGTAGTCAGTACCAAGAGGAGGACATCTACTTTCACAAACTTGGGATCACTCAGTTGCTCAAGACTGGGACAGGAACAGGAGGTAGTCACTCAACTGCTCGAGACTGGGGCACAGGAATAGGATGCAGTCGCTCAACTACTCGAGACTGGGACACAGGGACAGGAGGGAGTCATTCAACCGCTCGAGACTGGGGCTCAGAGACAGGAGGCAGTCACTCAACTGCTCGATACTGGAACACAGGAACAGGAGGGTGTCACGCAACTGCTCGAGACTGGCAAACAGGAACAGGAGGCAGTCACTCAACTGCTCGAGATGGAACATGGAAACAGGAGGCAGTCACTCAACTGCTCGAGACTGGGACTCGGTAACAGGAGGGAGTCACTCAACTGCTCGAGACTGGGACTCAGGATCCGGAGGCAGTCACTCAACTGCTCGAGACTGGGACACAGGAACAGGACGCAGTCACTCAGAGCTCGAGATTGGGACGCAGGAACAGGAGGCAGTCACTCAACCACTCGAGAATGGCACTGAGAAATCTGGAGGCTTGTGAGGCCCCAGGATCCTGTTACACGGGGACAGCAGGAGGTGACTCACTCCTCACCAGCTTTGGACAATGGGAGAGGAGGGGAGTTTGCCTGTTACAAACAGAAAGAGATGAATAAGTTGCATTCATGGGTCCACACAATCCTGCCCCACCATTCACTCAGAGCACGGCTCTTTTGATTGTGATTCCCTCATTCCATTTTACGGAGACTCCCCTCTCTGCAGCCTCTGCTCCATTTGTTGGTCATGTTGCAGACACAGATGCCATAGCAACAGTCGCCATCACTCATCCAGAGGGTCGGGTCTAATCAGATGAGTCAGGATTTGAAGGGACCAATCACAAGAATGAAAACACAAAATAAAGGCACTGCCAGATGTTTAGTTCTCTCACATTTGCAATCCAACTCACATAACCAGCCCATCCATTGTACGTTCAAGATGGAGCACTGTATAGATCCAGCCAGCGTATTGCTGAATGCAACCCAGCAATGTCCAGAGTGGAACTCTGTGCAGCCCACACCAATGCCTGATCCATAATCATTTGCTAAATGTCCAGCATAGGGAGCTGTGCAGACCGCACTGATTCATTCATATATAACCACAGGCTTTTGCATTGTTCGGTAACACTGTGTTAGATCACTGCCCAGTGTGGGGAAACTTGCAGCCAATGCTGGCAGTGACAGGATGTGCAGCTCCCATCCATTTACAGCTTTATCTCTCCATTGCACCTTGATGAGAGAACATCACTGGAAGGGAGAGATGTAAATTGAAACAGTTTCAATACCAATAGTTCCGACTCAGGTGCATAATACTCTAGTATTTAAAGATGAAATAACAGATAATGTTGAGTGAGGTTTTGTGGATGGTGCAAAGAAGTAAGAGGGGGTTGGTGCTGTTATCGTGGTTGCACTATAAGCCTCCAAATAATCAATGGGAATTAGAGAAACAAATATTCAGGGAGGCTGGGGAGGCTTGCAGGAGCAATAGGATTGTCATAATAGGTGATTTTAATTATACTAACATAGACTGGGACTTCCAAAGGATTCAGGACTTAGTTGGAAAGGAATTAGATAAGTGTGTTTAGGAAAGTTTCCACAAGTAGCATATAGAGGGTCCTACTCGGGAAGGGACAGACTCGACCTACTGTTGGGACATAGGGCAGGATAGGTGACAGAGGTAAAGTGGGGGAGCATTTTGGGACCGGTGACTAGAATTGTATTAATTTTCAAATAGTTATGGGAGGGACAGAATTGGTCCACAGATTCAAGTTCTAAATTGGGACGAGGCAAATTTTGTTGGAATTAGACAGCGACTTGCAAACGTTGATTGGAGTAGCTTGTTTCCAGGCAAAAGGACCTCTGGTATGTGGAAGGCCTTTAAAAGTGAGATAGCTCGAGTTCAAAGTCTATGTTTCTGTGAGGGTGAAGGGAAAGTGAGGCAGGAAGAGATAACCCTAGATGACAAGAGATAATCAGGCTCTAGCCAGCAAAAAGGAGGGCTCAGGTTCAGGCAGCTGGAATCAATGGAATTTCTGGAGAGACACGGGGATACAGGAGTATACTGAAGAAGGAAATCAGGAGGGCGAAAAGGGGGTATGACATAGCCTTGGCTGAGAAAGTTAGGGTGAATCCAAAGATGTGCTTTCAGTATAGTAAAGAAAAAGAACGAGAGAGAAAAATAAAGAGAAAATAGGACGCCTTCATGTGTAAAACCACAACAGATGGGTGAGGTCCTCAATTTCCCCTCTGTGTTTACCATGAAGAAAGACATGAAGATCTGTGATCTTTTGGGGGGTTAGTTGTCGTATCCTGGTTCCGTTCATATCACAGTAGAGATGCTGTTGGACATATTAGAATGCATAAAGTCAGATAAATCTCTTGGTCCTGACCAGATATATCCAAGAGCACTGCAAGAGGCGGGAGAAGACAGTTCAGGGGCCAAGGTCCCGGAAGTTGGGGCAGTAGCAAATGTAGTGCCCTTATTCAAGAAGGGCTGCAAAGAAAAGCCTGGGAAATATAGACCAGTAAGCTTCACCTCAGTTTTCGGTAAACCACTTGACAAGCTTCTGAGTGATAAGATGTGCATGCATTTGGAAAGACAGAGTTTGACTTGGAGCAGTCAGCATAGCTTTGTGCATGGCAGATCATGCCTTACACATTTTATTAGAGATTTTTGAGGAAGTGACTCGGAAGGTTGACGAGGGCAGGGTTGTGGACATAGTCTATATGGATTTCAGTCAAGCCTTTGGTAAGGTTCCAGATGGTAGGCCGCTCAAGAAGGTTAGATCGCATGGACTCCAAGGTAATCTGACAAATTGGCGACACAGTTGACTTGACGTTAGGAAGCAAATGGCTCTGGTGGAGGTATGCTTGTCGGACTGGAGGCCTGTGACTAGTGGAGTGCCTCAGGGCTCAGTGCTGGGCCCATTGCTGTTTGTTATCTATATCAACTGTTTGGACGAGAGTGCGCAATGCAACATTAGGTCGGATTTTAATGATGAATGAGAAGGCCTTAAGGAGTGTAAGTGGAACAAAGGACATTAGAGATTAGGTGCACGGTTGTCTGAAATTTGTGTCACAGATACACAGGACAGTGAAGGAGGCTGTTGGCACACAGGTCGTCATCAGGGCGTTGAGTATAGAAGTTGGGACGTTATGTTGCAATTACACAGAATGTTGGTAAGGCTGCAGTTGGAGTATTGGGTTCAGTTTTGTTCTCCTTGCTCTAGAAAAGATATTATTGAATTAGAAAGAGTGTAGAAGGAATTTCAGAGATGTTTCCTGGGCTAAAGGGTTTAAGTTATATGGAGAAGTTGGACAGGTTAGGACTTATTTCTTTACAGCCTAGGAAACTGAAGGGGGTTCTTATATAAGTGTAGATAGTTTGTGAGAATATTTGTAGCTCGAGTGTTCATTGTTGTGGTTCTGTTCGCCAAGCTGGGGATTTGTGATGCAGACGTTACAGCCGACAGCTGGAACTGACAACTGGAAGCGGCTGATACAAACCATTATAAATGCCAGAGGAAACATCACAGAAGCGCTTCACAGGAGACCCCCAAGTACAGAGGATGTCACCTAGGCAGTGGACAAAACGTCTGCAACACCAATTCCCAGCTCGGCGAACAGAACCACAACAAGAAGTGTATAGGGTGAATACTTCTTTTTTTTTCCGCAAGGTTGGAGAATCGAGGACTAGAAGAAATCTGTCAATGCTTCGAGAGGAATAAAATAAAAATTAACCCGTAGGGGCAACATTTTTACAGAGAGCATGGTACACATATGGACTGAGCTGCCATTGGAAGTGGTTGAAGTGCATGCAATAACAACATTGAAAACGTAGTTGAACAAGAACACAGATAGGAAAATATTAAAGGATACAAAGCAAGGGCAGAGAAATTGGATGAGTGTGGATGGACATTTTGTTCGGCATGGAACAGCTGGGCAGAAGGGCCTGTTTCCGTCTGTAGAACTATATGACAGTAAATACGTGTGTTTGGTATAGAGACAGGGAGGGGGAGACTGAGAAAAAATGTCATGGAAAGATATGTTCACTGTTTCCAGAATGCTGAAATGAAGACATTTTGATAGTATCATGCAATACGGGTCAGTATTATGAAGAATTATGAGTGAACGGTATATTAGTATGAGTTCAGGCGATGGAGTGTTATGAATGAGCATTTGTCCTGCAGCTTTGTAACTGGGAGGGAGGACTGCAGAGTCTTCGACACATTGAGCTGTATAAATCAGTAATTTGTCTCAGTTTCATTTTCGTTAAGTGTGACAGAGGGATTGTCTGTACAAAGCTGAGCTAGTTTTGTGGTGCTATTGTATCGAACTCACCTCATTAGCTCCCCATCCCACCCCATGGTGTCCCTCTCAATCAATACCAGCCCGATTCTCCCACCCATCATGATTGACCAGACGGCACTCCGGCACTTTTACCCCAGTTTTCTTCAAGTGCCTGTTTAAGGGCATTTCACATGGACTGCACTCTCCTAACAATATATTCCACCTGCTTTATATTTTCATACGATAGTCAGCATGCTTTACACAGACCAAACAAAAAATCTACATTATTTTATGGTTATAGATGTCCAATCACACTTAGTAATTCTGGTTACTTCACTTGACTCACCTTAATGATATTAAATCAAAGACAGCTTCTTAACACGTCTTGTTATAAAATATAATTTCGAGCAGAGAACGTTTTTACCCTCAGCCGTTTTGTTGACCGTTATCTGAATTGTACCATTTTCATTGTTATGAAAGTTTCTCTTGCCCTTTCCCTGTGACTGTTTCTGTCTGTGACAGTTGCACTGTCTCTCACATAGTTAGTTGGACGGCAGGTTTGTGATGTAGAGGGAAGCCAATAGCGCAGGTTCAGTTCCTCACACTGACAGAGGTTACCATGAAGAGGACGCTCTCTCAACCTCAACCTCACCCCATCACCCAAGATGTGGTGACCCTCAGGGTAAACCAGCATGAGTGGTCTCTCCAATGGGAGTTCTTTGGGTCTCTATTCTATCAATGTTAGCATTTTATTTTTTTTTTTAAAAGTAATCTTATTGAAAACAGATTTTTTATATTATAATAACCGAATAACAACACAACTCAAATAACTGAACAAAATTACACTCATGTGCATGTACTTACAAAACAAGTTAAAAACACAAAATGGACAGAAGAAAAACAAAAATAAACAATAAGTAATGAATAAATAGTACAGCTCAGCATAACAAAGCAATAGCTCTCGTTCTTCAAGAGCATTAACTGATACGCATTTTTAAGTTCATAATTGTTCCTTGCTGGATTTTAGATTCATTAGACAATATAGTCATGGCTTTATAAAAGCCATTCTTAATGTGACAGATAAACCTGCATCATGGTAATCCAAAAAGGGATGCCATGTCTTATATGAATCTCTGTTTTTTTTGATGCACCATACTGGTGAGAAATTTCAAAGAGATATTCTCCATGAAGAACTTACGACGACACAACAGACCCAGGGTTTTCAGACATCCAACACAACAGAACATGTTTTCTAGCACAGAAAGTAAGGATATAATTTTTTCATCATGTGCATCTGTGTAAGGTACCCTGAGAAGGCCCAGGAGAAGAAAAAGCGGGTCCATCTCCAATTCAGTCCCCAATACCTACTCTATCACAGCTACCACAGTGCTCCAATATATTTGAAGGCTGCAGCAGGACAACAAGTAATGAGTAAGCGTACCTGTGGTCATTCTGCATTTATGACAGGCTGAAGATAATCCGACTTCACATTTTGAAGGTCAATCTGGGGTCAGATAGACCTTATGAAGAATTTTCAACTGATTGGAATGGGTCCTATTACAGATAAAAATCCTTTGAGAATTTTCACAAATATCGTCCCATCTCTCCGAGGTGGTCTGAACCCCAATATCTCTCTCTCGCAGACATTACAAAGCTGCACAGTCTCGTCTAAGGGTACACACTCCAACTAATGATAAAGGGTACTGGCAGAGAGTGTATTCTAAGCAATAAGCACCCATTTCTCTCTATCCGATCTGTGAGAGTCTGTTAAAGGTGTATTTTTTTTTAAATCAAATCACTGATCTGGATAAAAAAAGAGAAGAGGTCTCTACTAAGTAGTCCATACTTACGAGTTATTTGATCAAATGATGTCATTCTTTCTCCCTCAAATAACACGTGGTGGCTCAGCAGTTAGCACTGCGGCCTCACAGCACCAGGATCCACAGATATGCAGGTTAGATGAATTGGCTATTGATAAATCACCCATAGTGTTCAGGGATATATAGGTTGGAGCATTAGTCAGGGTAAATATAGGATACTAGGGGAATGGGTCTGTGTGGATCGAAGTCGACTTGTTGACCCCAAAGGCTTGTTTCCACACTGTAGGGATTCTATTAATTCTAAACCACTCAAGCAAGTTACCCCCCTGGCTTCCCACAGTTTAAACATGGAATCCATTATCCCCGGTTGACAACTCGTTATACCAATTATAGGGGTAAGCAGCATAGTTTTGGCGATATTGCCCTCGACCTGACATATTGGCATTCATGCTTTAACTTTATTGATAATTATTGGGTTATGACAATACTTCATAAATGTTGCCATTTTGCCTAAGAACAACAGACTAATAAGGGTTCACTTTGTCTGAGAGGGTTCAATATCTAACCGTATTAACACCGAGTCCTCAGTGGCCCAGACATTAACATAGGATAAAAAAGAGCTTAATTGATAGCTTTTAATCTGGGAGATCGACTCCCCACACTCTGTGGGGTAGTTGTAATTTGGTTAGCTTGATAAAGAGTCGCTTATGGTGCCAAATAGAAGAGCTAAACCAGCCATTACGTCTCTTAAATATCTGTCTGGGAAACATCAAAGGAAGCATTCACATGGGGTATAGCAAATAAGGAAGGACATTCATTTGAAGAACAGCTAACGGACCTAGCCAGGATATTGGAAGTGCATCCCAGCTTTGAAGGTCTTGTTTAATTTTGTCAAACAAATGGACATAGTTCACGTTAAATAAATGATCAAAGACCGATGTAATGAATATACTGAAATAGGGAAACCACCCCGTGACCATTTAAAAGGAAACCAGGATTTGCCTTCAACATCAGGTATTTCCCTGAGACCTCCCATAAGGATGGACACAAACTTTGTAAAATTAATCTTATAGCCCGAAAAGGTGATAAGCGAATTAATGCATTGCATCACGTGAGCTGCCGAAACTGTGGGATTTGACAAAAACATAAGACCCTCATCTGCATACAACATAGTCTTATGTTACTTCTATCTTACTTCCGAGGCAGGAATGTTGGGATAATATTCCCAATTCCGCAGGATGCCACCATATCTAAGATTGTTGCAGGGATGGGGAAAAGATCAATCCTCGTGTGCCATTTGTGCAGCTTAAAGGAGATAATAAAATCCCTGCAAAATTGTGAGGTAGATCTGCCTCCAGACTTCCATCAGCTCTAATTCAGCTAGAGAACCAATTGCTTCCATTATAACGAGGGTATTGGGGAACATTTGGGCACTGTCCACCGTGGGTCCATAAGACAGTTGAAATCTCCTTCGACAGTTATGTGCCACGATGCAAGATAACTGAATTTGGAAAATGCATCTTCCAGGATTTTAAGATGGTGCAACGGGGGGCAAGAAACATTCAAAATACTGTATTACTTCCCATAGTTCAAGATTTTGGGGATGATGATCCTCCCGTGTCTAATGCAATCTAGTAATTTAAATGGAAGATTCTTCTTCACAAGGATGGCTTCTCCCCTACTCCTTGTACTAAAAGACGAGAGAAAAAAACGATCAAACTGCCCTTCTTTAACGTCAAATGTTCCTTGCCATCAAGGTGCATCTCCTGCAATAGGACAACATTCACCCTCTCTTTTTGAAGACTAGAAAGTACATTTTTCCTCTTGACTGACAGATGGCTCCCCTTAATGTTCCAGGTACAACATTTCAGCACATCATTATCCATAACTCATTGTAGCAACATTTTAACTCTAGAGTTTCACATCGAATTACACATCGCTGATGATTAATGAAAAAAAGACTCATTGAGCCTAAAAACTGTACAACCTAAAACTACTACAACTAAAAAGGTCTTAAAACTTTCCCAAGCTAAACACATTAAAAAAAAACACAAAGAATGAAATAAAATCCAAAATGCCAATCACGCTCGATTGGGGAATTTACCGCCTACTGGGGACGCTAACATATCTCAAAACTTTATCTTGTGCCCGCTACCAATATGGAAACCTGGGCAATTAACAACAAAAATCGGGCTTGAACTGCCCTTCGGTCGGCACTTAGACATCACAACTACCTTTGTAACTCCCTTCATCTTGAGCCACACCCCAGACACAAACAAAGAAAGAGAAAAAGAGTAGTAATACTAATGAAGAAGTTAAAAATGAGTACTCAACCCAGTCCCGGCTATAATTTAATACTGCTTAATACCAGAAAAATCAACAAAATGTCTTTAGGAGAAATATGATTATCTAAATATCCAGCTTTCTTTAAAATGTCCATAAAATTTTCGCTTTCTCTGGACAGTCAGACGAGTTCATGAATCTACTGAAAGCAATACGGAGCACCGCTGGGTAGCGTAAGGAATACTGAATCCAGAGTTCCCTTACTCTTCTTTTGATCTCAGCAAAACATTTTCTTTCCTGAATCACCGCCGCTGAAAAGTCCTGAAAGAACATAATCCTGGGGCTCTCGTGAATTAAACCCATCGGATCTTTCCCCGAGTTCTGAAAGCTTCCATCAGTCTTTGTTTGTCCCCATAACTATGTAACTGCGCAAGGACAGGATGAAGGCGTTGGTCTGAGTCTGACTTCTATGTCGTAACCGGATGAACTGTCTCAGTCTTCACCCGTCCCTCCTCAGTTTCCAAGTGAAGGAATCGCTGCAGCCAGTTGTTGAAAAAACTCACCAGCTGACCACCTTCTGTCCGCTCCAGCAAACCGACGATGTGAATATTCTTCATCCTACCCCTGTTCCCGTGCACGGTCTCTGCCACTGCAGTTCGGTGCTTGGCATCGTCTGTTCTTTTTCCAAGGCTGTCAAGTTGCTGCTCATGTTTTTGGAGCACGGCTGTGAGCGGCTCTAGCCACGGCTGAACTGTTCTTCAATCATGGCTTCAATCATTTCACGTAACTTGATGAACTCAGTGAACAAGGCCTGGTGAGCAACTTGGTCCATCGAACGAGCAGAATGTGTTGCAGATATCGCCTCAGTATGCTCGATTCTTCTGACTGGTGCACCACTTGTTGGGAGTACTCGATCCTTTCCTCATGTTTTGTCATTTCCCTTTGACAAATCGGGATCAGTAAAGATTCTATCGCTCTTTTAGTGTTGGAATTTAAGTAAATGGCTGGGATGGGGTAGGTTAGCGAACCACTTTGCCCGTGTGTTGATGCAGAGCCCAGCAAAGCAGACCTTCTGGATCGCCGCCATCTTGTATTCCCCCTTAACATTTTATCGATATTATCATTTCATTTTGCATTATGTTCCTGGAGGTTCTGAATCCGTGTTATTTGATACCACTGTCTACATGTCCGCCCACCCTGCACATTGCTGCCCATTCCTCGACAATCCTTGACTGTGTTGTTATTTATGAACCTTACATCTGTGCCTCAAAAATATTCAATATCTCTGCCTGAAATGCTCTGTGGGGAAGAATGTTCCAAACACTCTCAGCACTTTGAGAAAACAATTATAAGCATTATGATCTGAGTGTGAGATTAGTCTTTTGTGTCTCCTTATCTGAGAAAGGATATAATTACATTGGAAGCAGTTCAGAGATATTTCATTTCACGTATTCCTGGGGTAAAGGGCTTATATTATGAAGGCTTTAACAGGTTACTCTTGGAATGAGATTGAAACAGACAAGTCCTTGATAAGTGTGGATTAGTATGTATCCACGGGATGTTTGTAAAGTCCAAATTTATTATCATTGTCATAGAACCTCTACAGTGTGGAGGCAGGGCATTCCGTCCATTAAGTACACACTTACCCACCTGGACGTGCCCCAATCTTATCCATGTAACCCTGCATTTCCCATAACTAACCCATCTAACCTACACATCCCTGGGCACTATGGGCAATCCACTTTAAACTGCACATCTTTGGACTGTGGCAGGAAACTGAAGCACTGGGAGGAAACCCACACAGGCATGGGGAGAATGTTCAACCTCCACATACAGGGTCGCCCGAGGTTGGAATTGAACCCAGCTCCTTGGTGATGTGAGGCAGCAGTGCTACACACAGATCCAACATATCCCTCTGTTAGTTCTGTTAGTAAGTTGTGGCTGACTAAAGAAATCTGCCTGACTTGTTCTTATCACTGAACCTGACCCAGTCTGAGACCTTTATCATTGGCCAAGTCACCCAACATGGTTACATTGAAAATTTGTTGTGAGCAGTGGAGGAGTGGGACTAGAAAAGGAAAGAGTGACACCCTCCATCCTCAGTCACAGCTGGAGTGTGAAAAAAAATCAGAAAGTGGGAATTCCTTCAAGTGGGAATTCTCTTTCCTAGAAAATGGATGGCTGAATCTTTATATTATATCGAAGCATGCTTTGTCTGATTTTCCATAGACAGGTAAATCAGGGATAATGGTGCATGGAGAGAAAAGTCTAGCTGGGACCACAATGGGATGAACCACGAGTTTATTTACTGGTTGAGTAGTGTCAAAGGCCGAATTGCCCACTCGTGTCCCTCAGTCCTGTGTTCTGATGTTCCTTTCAGCCCTTGAGACTTGCTACACAGGGGCAGATCAAGGCCACTCCGATGGTTCGGTGCAGTTTTGGAAATATACTTGGAAAATCGAGACTGGGTCTGGAAGTGACACTCACCCCCATCCCTGTTTCCAGGCTTCCCCTCTTGGCGACGTCTGCTCCAGATGTGGGTCGTGTTACAGGCCCAGATTTACTGTGAATACAGCCCCCATACCCCACCCAGCGTTAACTCAAACAAATCCTCTGCTCACCCGAATGTAGCATTACACAACACAACTTTCAGGATAATAACCTGTTACTTCGCAAAAGCATAACATGTGAAATTAATAAATAGGAACAAGAGCAGGCTATTCGGCCCCTCAAGCTTGCCCTGTCATTTAATATGAACATGACTGATCTACTCCATGTCTAACACCACTTTCTTGCCGACTCCTTGTATCCCTCCATACCTCTCCGGGTTAGGGACTCCCAGACATTCACTACCTTCTGAGAGAAGGCATCACTCTGTGTCTCAGATAGAAATCGATGTTCCATATTCGGTATCCATGTCCTCGAGTTCGAGACTCCACTCAGGTATGGTAACAACATCTCAACATCGACCTTCTCAAGTCCCTTCTGTGTCTTGTAATTTTGAGCAGTATCACTCCTCATTTATTTAAACCCTAATGAATTATCACCTCACCATTTTAGAGATTCTCAATAACACAACCCTTTCATCCCTGGAAGCCGCCTAATGAACCAACCTAGTTACTTGCTGCATCAGCATGCTGACGTTATGTTTCAGACACAGGAGCACTCCAATCCCTTTGTACTGTTCTTTTTCTGGAAATGTTCTCCATTAATTAACAACCTGCTTTTGATGCTCAGTGTCATCCTCAAACTCGGATGTATATTGCACTCAGCTCCCTCCTTCAGACTATCAGTATAGAGTGTAAATAACTGATGCCATCGGACTGATAGCTGTAGTCCTCCAACAGATACACCTTTATCACGAAGATTCATTTATCCTGACTCTCCAATTTCTATACGCTAACCAATCATTGTCCCATGTTAATACATTATCCATCATCCTACCAGCTTCTGTCTTGTGTAAGAACTTTTACTTTGTAATACGTTGTGGAAAATCTCTGGAAAGCCTGTTGTCTACCAGATCTCCTTTATCAAGTCCACTTGTTACATTCTCAGGCACCTCCTGAAATACTTTGCATGATTTTACAGGGCAAAGTATAATTTCACTTTCACAAAATCACACTGATTCTGCGTGAAGCTTTTCGAAATGTCCATGCTGGCTAGGTTTTCCAAATTAAGCTCATCCCATCTGCTTTCATTTGGCCCCATATGCCTCGAACTGTTTCCCATTGATATGTTTGTACAAATGAGTTTTAAATGTTTTAGCTATACATCCATCTACCACTCTTCCTCTGGTAGCTCATTCCATACCCACACCACCCTCTGGGTAAAAATACTGCCCCTGCGTCCCTTGTAAATTTTCCCTGTGTCACCTTAAACCTATGCCTTGTATGGCTGAACTCCCCCATCCTGTGGAAAAGATCTTGGCTATTCATGCTATCCATACCCCTCATGATTTTAGAAACTTCTATAATGTCATCCCTCAACCTTCTACACTTCATCCAATAATAACTTCAAGAACAAGCAGTTAAAGATAAATACTGCAAATTTGAAACTAGAGTAAACATGACAGGTAAACAATACTCAGCCCAAACTTCATACTGTGATTTGTGTTTTTTCTCCCTATTACAAAACTAAGGCAACATGAAACGCTTACTAGTGCCAGTAAGAAGGCAAGCACCTGATATCCTTTGGCTAAAGGAGGTGATGATCTCGACAGTGAAAATCTATTTATGGCCAGATCTTTATATGCCACATAGTCAACATTCTCCCTCCTGGCCTCCCTATGACGTTGTGTGATTGTGTCTTCTTTATCTTGCACTCAATAAAGAGAACCCCTTTCCCCATTCACACTTTAATTTAAACCCATTTTATATCATCCTCTCGTTCACCACTGTGAAAAGCCGGTTTATCTTTGCCACGCCCTCTTTGCCCTGTCACAAATCTCCCACCTCTGGCCAGGTATTAAAAAGCCAAGTTTCCAATGCTTTTCAGTTACGAAGACGTGTCATACTGCGCTCCAAATGCTAACGCCGTTTCTCTGTCTCTGCAGATGCTGACAGACCTGCTTAGCTCCTCCAGAAATGAATAGGCACAGAACACCTTTTCGCAAAACATATAACTATGGATACTGGTAATAAAAATACCAAAATTGCTTGAGAAACTGGGAGCTTTGTCTAGGGTCACTGGACCTGAAAGATTAACACTACATTCATTCCAGGAGATGCTGCAACATCTTCATCAATTTCTTCAGCAATTTCTGTTTTTGAACAATTTCCAATGACGTATGTCAAAGATGCCCAAACATCCTGTCCAACATGGAGAGCCATACACTGGGAACTGAACAATAATGCATGGTGCAGAAATTCCTTGATTCTGAAATTGCATAAGGTTAGCATCACTGACACTGCAGAGCTCTTAATAATTGTCAGGGAGAAAAACAGAGGGAAACACATTCTCTTCAAATACAGAAGTTGACATTGTGGAAGAGAAACGATTTAGATCACTAGTTTAAATGGATTGAGTTAAAATAACAAATTGGAGGTGTGACATCAGGGAGAATGAGAATATGAAAATACAAGTGTTACCGCACCAGAAACCAGGTTAGGTATAGAATACAGGGCTGATGGGTGAATGGGTCCCGGTGTGAACTGTGGGACAGTCAGTAGAATTGAGTTGTAGATATTGCAACTCAAACTGGGTTATCATTTGATTTTGTAGATCACAGCAGCAGCAGAAACAGAATTGTATTGAACAACAATCTGTAACATTTTCCAGACGATAATTCATCAGTCTACCATTACCATTAAGCCAGTCCGTGGTTCAGTGATGAGTGTGGGTGAACATGCCAGGGTCGGAATCACGTGGATCTAAACCTGTTGACAACCCATTAAAGCTACCACAATTAAATAGTTACATTCCGACCAGCAGAACTAATGCCTGATGGAGAGGGGAAATGATCCCAAGACTAACAGATCAGATCTAAGCTCTGTCGTCCTGCCAAATCCAAACATAAATATCGATGGACTATTAAACGATTTACTGGAGCAGAGTACTCCATAAATATCCTCATCCTAAATATCGGAACAGCTCTGTACGTCAGTGAAAAAAGTCAAGGATGTGGTGTCTGCACTATCCTCAGCCAGACGTGTTGAGTGGATGATCCACCTCACACTCACCATGCTTCCCACAGAATCACAGATGCCAGTCTTCAAGCAATTCGATTTGCTGTACGGTCTTGAGGAAACACCTGAACACTATAGATGTGACAAAGGCAATAGGCCTTGACCCCATTCTTGCAACCAGACTGAAGACATGTGCTGCACAACAAGCCGTGTCCCTGGGGAAGCTGTTTCATTCCAGCTCCAACTCTGACATCTCCCTGGCAATGTGGAAAATTAGCTGAAAATGTGTTGCTGGAAAAAGCGCAGCACGTCAGACAACATCCAAGGAGCAGGAGAATTGACGTTTCGAGTATGAGCCCTTCTTCAGGCTCATGCCCGAAACGTCGATTCTCCTGCTCCTTATATGCTGCCTGACCTGCTGCGCTTTTCCAGCAAAACATTTTCAGCTCTGGTCTCCAGCATCTGCAGTCCTCACTTTCTCTAGTGTGGAAAAATACTCAACTATGAGTCCCTGAATAGGAGAATAATTACAATCTGACCAATTACCACACCCTCAGTCCCATCACGATAGTTAAATTGGTGGGAATTCTTTTTGATAGAGCTGTCAAGTAGCACCGAAATAGTCAGGACATTGTGGTTTCCGATAGGTCCCCATGTGGAGATCGTGCTGCAGTGGACACATCATTGGATTACGAATCCAGACCAGGCCAATGCTCTGGCAGCTGGTGGAAGTTAGAAATAATTAATAATATATCGAGACCTAAAATCTGGTGACGGTAATAGTGATCTTGTGTCTAATGTTGATTGTAAACATCGAGATCCTTCACCAATGTACTTTCAGGAAGTGAACCTCCCGTGCTTTCTTGGTCTGGCCTAAAAGAGACTCCAGACGCACAGACATGGTCTCTGAATCGGCCACGTGAGACACTCAGTTGTATCAAACTACTCTGAGGTCTTAAAGGATAAAACCTGACAGAACATCCGGCATCAACCCTCGTTATCAGAAAAGGGAATGGGAAACAAAGTCCTGTTGACCCTGCATAGACAGCCTTCCTAACATCTGAGAGCTTGTGACAACATTTACAGAGCTTTCTCACAGACTACACAGAAACATCGGGAAAGGAGGAGGTCAATCAGCACAGTGAGCTTTCCCCATGTTATTTCATGGCCAAACATCTCCTCAATGCAGTTTTCCCCACACAATGTTCATATCCCAAAATATGTTTAAACATTATGAAATATAGTGCCTTAGGTCCATCAATATATCGGGAGTTCTCTGATAACACTTGTTTATTAACTACGATGTGACTGCAATGCGATTTGTGAACTGTTTTCTACAAAGTGAACTATCATCCCTGCTCCCAATCTGTCATACCCTGTCAGAGGTTTATATATCTCACTGATATCTCCACTCATTTTCCTAAAGCCCATGGAATACAGGCCCAGTCACCCCAAACTCTGCTCCCACAACTAACCTGTCATCCCAGAGATCAGTCTGGTCATCCTTCACTGCACTCCCACAATGTCAGGTTTGCCCTTTATTAGGGAAGGACACCAAAACTGCGCAATGTTAGAGATGGGGTCCCACCAAGGCCTGTACATTTGCAGTAAATTACCCTTACTCCTGTATTCTAAAACCCCATGAAATGAAGGTAAATAAACCATTTATCTTCCTACCTACTTTCTGCTCCTGCAATATTGCTTTCAGTGACTGGTGTACAGGGAGATCCAGATTCTGTTCATTGTTACAGCTCCCCACATGCTGGGTCTATGTTAACACTATGTAAGCGTGCCAATGCCATTCCCAGTATTGACTTCCCTGTTCAGAACTCACTGCCCTACATGGACTCTGAAGGCTGCGTAGAAATAAACAAAAATGCAGCTTAAGTTCATCTACAGATCAACATTTTTTAACCAATCCCTTTTCAAATGATAGGCTGCCATTCAATTGATCCCATCAAAGTACACAACCTCTCATCTCTGCCATTGCTCTCCATCTGCCAGGTATTTGCCTAGTCACTCCACTTGTCTCAATCACCTTGGAGCCTTTTTTCCATCCTCCCCATCCACTCACAAGCTGACATCGTTTAGTGTTGTCAGCAGAATTGGGAATATTGCAACTGAGCCCCTCAACCAAAGATATGATGTGTATGGGAATAGCTGGATGCCAAATCTCGATCCTTGTTATATCCTCCAAGCCTTCCATTCAAAAAAACATGGTTTTATTCCTACTCACTGTTTCCTGCCAGCTCTCCCATTCTAAAACAATGACCATATATTAACCCTAGTGCCATAAAATTCGAATTTGCACAAACTGGGGCTTAATCAAAACTCTTTCTGAGATTCCAATCGTATTGCGTTGATACCTTCTCCATAATTTTGCTAAAAGCCACTTTCTCAAATATGAATCCTATTTCATAAACTCCTGTTGACTTTATCTATGCCTACTAATTTCAGTCCAATATTTTCTCTAAAACATTTTAGTTGCTAATTTCATTCTATTCCCTTTTTCTCACCAGACTCAAGTTCCCTAGTATTGCGAGGAAATTTTATTTTTGTTTTGCTTCCTTCTGTGAAGGCATAACTGAAGTATTTGCTCCATTGATCTGCTATTTCCCTGTCCTCAATTATCTGGTATCAGACTTTAAGAAAGCTGCACCTTTTTTCTCTTAATTTTGCCATTGACGTATTTTCAGAAGATATTACAAGTTCACTCATATACATTGTGATGAGATCTTCTTCAGAAACCCATCAATTCCTACCTTGAGCTACTAAATGATTGACCTTCCTCAGCCATGCAATCACGGAAGCACAGACTCTGTACTATCAGAAATACAGCACGGTCTACATTAGCCGAACCTTCCAACACAAAACCCGTCGCTGTGAATCCTATGGCAGTTCAAGTGCACAACCATGTATTTTTTAATGGTTTTGAGGTTACCATGACAATTCCCCTCTCACAAAATGATCCCAGACCCCAACACACTTTGGATGAAGAACAGTCATCGAATCCTCACTAAGCCTCAAACCCTTCACTTTAAAAGTGTGTCCCTTTGACTAAAAGGACCAGCTGCTGTCTATCCCCCCAATCCATATCCCTCGTAATCTTATCCTCCTGATTCACGTCCCCCTCAGCCTTCTCTGCTCCAAAGTAAACAACCCGAGCTTATCCTGCCTCTCTCCATAGCTGATATGCTCCATCCCAGGGAACATCCTGGTAAATCTCTTCTGCAACCCCTCCAGTGCAATCACATCCTTCCTGTAATGTAGCTCCCAGAAATACACACAGTATCTTGGCATAACGAAAGTTCTGCATTGCTCTTTTAATCTATACTTCTATATGTGAAGGCTGTGTTTACGCTCCCGCACGCTTTCTCAAAATGTGTGTTACCCTGTCCAGCCACATTCAGGGATGTGTGAAGAAGCACCCTCTGAGCTTCCTATTGTGCTGCCATTCATTGAGTCCTCCACTCCCTGGTTTATTCTTCCAAAGTGCATGACCTCATATTTATCAGGGTTACATTCCACCTGCCATTGATGTGACCATCTGACTATTCCATCGGTATCTTCCTGTAACATAAGACCTTCCTCCTCACTGCCAACAAAATTTGTGGGCGGCACGGTGGCACAGTGGTTAGCACTGCTGCTCACAGCGCCTGAAGACCCGGGTTCAATTCCTCAGGCGACTGACTGTGTGGAGTTTGCACACTGCGTGGGTTTCCTCCGGGTGCTCCGGTTTCCTCCACAGTCCAAAGATGTGCGGGTCAGGTGAATTGGCCATGCTAAATTGCCCGTAGTGTTAGGTAAGGGGTAAATGTAGGGGTACGCTTCGGCGGGTCGGTGTGGACTCAAGGGCCTGTTTCCACACTGTAAATCTAATCTAAAAAAACCCAGCCAATCTTTGTATCAGACACAAACTTACTTATGACACGCCCCCCAACCCCTCATTCATATTCACAGCTGCATCCTTTATGATAAGGTTTAAAATCAGAAAACATCAGATTATAGTCAAAAGGTTTATTTGGATGCACGAGTTTTCGAAGCGCTGCTTCTTCATCAGGTGTTTGTGCACTTTGATGAAGAACTTCAAAAGCTAATGTCGTGGAATAAAACTTTTGGAGTATAACCTGGTGTTATGCAATGTTTAGCTTTGTCCATCCCAGTCCAACACCAACACTTCCGAATCACAAATATTAAGAGACACAGCATTGATCCCTGTGGTACACCACTGGACACGAGCCTCCAATCACACAAACAGCCTTCTACCACCACCGCCTGTCTCCGACCACTAAAGTTGATTTGGATGCAACTTGGCAAGTCACTAATGAGTCCTACCTGTTCCCTGGTTATTCTGTTCCGCTGGACACACTTGGAGAATATCTGGAGATTCTCACTAATCTTGCCTGCCAGTAGGTTTCCATGCCCCTGTGTTAGTCAGTCCCCTCCAAGTGAAGTTTTTCCACCTTATTGCAGCCTTAACTGGCCTGTCCCAGATCCTGCCATTATTTGCCTTGAATGTGGAATAGACAGCGAGGGAAGCACTCTGTTATTTTCCAACATGTCATATGTTTTATGCATTTTCTAAATTTCACTGTGACCCACCTGTCTTTCTTTGAAACTCTAGAGAACACAGGCCGAGTTTCCTCATCAGGCAATCTCACCATCTGAGGGATTAGTCTGGAGAGTGTCCATTGCACTTCCTCTGTTGTCAGTATATTCTTTCAGAGTTTTGGCCACCAAAAATGTACACAATACTCCAGGTACAGTGCCACCAACACGCTGTGAAACTGCTTCAACATGTCTTTACATCAATGTTCTGACTCTCTTAAATGAAGGCGAACCAAACTTTAACTTTCCACTTACATATATTCCTCCAAATTCCCTTCACATTCATTGCATTTACGATCTCACTGAGATCTTATAGAAACCCTCCCGAAAATCCAATATATGCCACTTCTACTGGTTCCCCATTATTGATGCTGTAAGAAACAACTTCAAACAATTCCGAAGTTTATCAAGTATGTTTTCTCTCTTAGAAAAGCATGCTAATTCTCTCCATTGTCGCTGTTACTTTCTAAATAGCAAAAATGTCATCCTGCGTAATAGCTTCCAACAGTTTCCCTACAAATGTCAAGTTAACTGGTCTGCAGTTTTCCACACTATGTCTTTTTCCCTTTGTAGCTGTTTGGATCACTTCCATTCATTTATAGTGCTTGATTCACGTTTATCCACGATAGTTTCCAATCTCTGCAGAATGTCCACGAAAATAAAACACAGTCATCGACAGTGCAATTAATACTACTATTGGTGATTTATTTCTGACATTTTGATACGACGTACATCTGTTTCGTCAGACTTAGCAATGCTCAATCCAGCTCCACGTTCAATTTCTACCTTGTTACTGATACGAATTGACTTTATGTTTTTAGCTCCAGGAGTCCGATATGATCACTTGGTATTACTGGGTGATTTTCTGGATCTTCCTCCATGAAGACAGATGTAAAGTAACTGGTTGTTTTCTTGGCCATTTCCCTGTTCTCCACAATGACCTCTCCTCTCCCGATTACAAATTTCCACGTTTGACCTTGCTTTTTTCCTTTGTAATATAGATCGTAGATTGATGCAGTCTTTGTGTTCCTGTTTGTTATCATGTATGTTCTCTTCTTGATTTCCTTTTCAGTTTCATGGCCTTCCTTTTTGGGATGATTAATTTCTGAGAATTCTCAGGTTTCCACAATAGCTGGAATTCTTCTGAACTCACTATGATTAACACATTTTCCAATTTGTTATGTTAACCATCATTGAGTCACTTTCTCACACTTTGGTGTTTGTACTTGAAATAAATGGACGCATGTTTTAGACTTTGTAGTATTTCTAAAAACTCCTGGTCCTGACCAGATATATTCAGGAACACCGCAGGAGGATAGAGAAGAAAATGCGGGAGCACTGCTTGGCTCTTTTCTATCATCGCTGACCAAAGAGTGAATCAAACTAAACATCATGGCATAGACAAAGAACACAGGGGGCTAACACCTTCAACATATTGTCTAGCTATCACCATTGTTAACAGCTAACCCGAGAATGCAACTTAACAAAAGGTTTTGTGATTTAAACATGAAAGAAGTGAAACTATCACTGTATTCTAACTGAGGAAAGGCTTAACAGACAATCAATTTTTCAATGTAAACTTTCAGTTACATCACACTGTAAATTTTTGCTATCAATTCTGAGTTACGATCGAGCCCTCCACTATCACCTGATGAAGGAGCGTCGCTCCGAAAGCTAGTGTGCTTCCAATTAAACCTGTTGGAATATAACCTGGTGTTGTGTGATTTGTAACTTTGTACAAGAAGATACGTATACATACACGTATAAACACACAAATACATATACAGTTACATACAAATTGACATAAATACAGATGGAAACACAGGCTGAGACACAGACAGACAGATGCAGACACGCAAACACACAGAGAAAAAGCACATGGACACATACACGCACACACACAGGCACACACACACACATACACATGCACAAACACTTACTCTCATACAGATACACAGAGACACAGACACTAGTGTTATTAAGACACAAATCGATATGTTTTTGATTTGTAAGGGGATCAAGAATTATAGGGAGAAGGCAGAAGAATGAGGTCACGTTACACATAAGAAATTATTGAATGGATTTCCCGACTTGATTGGCTGAAAGGCCTCAATCTGCTCATTTCCTTAATGCTCCTGCAGTATTATGCTATCAAGCATTCTCTTCCTGAGAAAGCAGCAGAGGCTGGGTGTGATACATAGTTGATTGGAAAAGGTCAGTGGGAGTGTCGGATAGGTTTGGAGTCCGGAATAGATTATGTTCCTAATTTTTCCTAACTTTTCTGTCCTTGTGTCTGAAAAGAGGTGGTGATTTGATACAGTTTTAAAATAACAGGCCCAAAATGAAATGAGGACGTCCCTTTCACTTTAGTGTTGTGCTACCTGTGGTGTCCTCATCCACAGGGAGCAGTGAAGACGCGGTTATTGAAAATATTCAAGGCTCAGCTCGACTCATCTTTACTGGACAGAAGGGTCAGTGTTTATTGGGAACAGACAGGAAATGGATGGTCAGACACAGATGGTCGGATCAGCCATGAACATTCTGTATGATGCAGCCGAATGGGTAACTTCTGCCCCTATCCCATGTATTGTTCCCTTAATCCACTCTTCGAGGATCAAACAGAGATGTACTGCTGGCCCTATTCCATGTGTTGTTTTCTCAATCTACCCTCGAGACTGTAGCAGGGTTGGGGACCACTCCATTCAGTCAGACAGGATCGTTTCAATCACACAGGAGGAGACCATTCTGTCCCTCTAGGTAATTACACATAGTATAGAATGAAGTCATTCAGCTCATTCAGTACACTACACAGTCCAGGAGGAGGCCATTCAACCCACCTGAGCCGCTACACAGGAATAGGGAAGCTGTCACTAACAGGAAATAGAAAGTAGAGATAAATGTTTATTTTCAGGCTGCAAAGCTGTAACTGATGGAGTGCCTCAGAAATCATTGTGGGGACATCAATGATCAACAAACTGTATCAAAGATCTGGAGGAAGGGAAGGGAATGACTTGGAGCTCAATTAGCTCATACACCAAGATGGTCATTCAATGTGTCATCAAATGGAGGTAGTGAGTCTGCAATGTGATATAGGCAGGAAAGGTGAGTGAGCAAACCTTCAGCAGAAATGTCTATTTTGGCATGAAGGATGAAACAATAGTAAACAATTTAAATGGAGAGCGATTGCCGAACTCTGTGATACAGGAGGTTTCCATGTTCTTGCGACATGAATCATATGAAGTCAGATGCAGCAAGTGATTTGGAAAGTAAGTGGAATGATGCTGTTTTTGGCAAAAGGTATCAGGTTTAATTACAGGAATGTTTTACTGCATCTGTACAGGGCATTGCTGAGACCACACCTGATGTACTGTGCGCAGAATTGATCCCCTAAACTAAAATAAAAAGATATAATTATTTTCGAAGATTTTCAAAGAGGTTTCCCTTTACTCATTCCTGGAATGCCGGGCTTTTGTTATGGGGGATTAGCAGTTTCGATCTGAGCTGAGAAATAGTATTGAACCATTCATGTCTTTCTGAAAAGTGTATCAGCTGGATGCTTATTATCTCCTATGAGCGAGACTAAAACTAGAGAATAAACTTTAAGAAAAAGATGTATTTATATTAACACATATACTATGAAGACACCTACCAATATTTACAAATTACACAGACACGTGTAAGCATGTCACCAAATTATAAAGTGGGGACTTTTTTTTGCGATTGGAAGGAATTGTGTACAACAAGAGCAATGACACACCTGCATATAATCCATCATCAGGTTTTCCAGAGAATGTTCCAGGAGATCGCACATGGCCCAGTTTGGTGCTCAGTGACAAAATTGTATTTTCCAACACAGAGAGAGTGAAAAATGTTCCCTGCCTGAGAAGCAGCAGCCGATTGATCCCTCTCTCTGACTTTGTTCCGCCAGATAGCAAAGTTTGAGATCATAAAATCCTTGTGTCATCTTTACCACTTGTGAAGTGTTCCTGGTGAGGATTCATTGAAATCTCTCCACTGCCTGAAACGAAGGGAATTCAGCCAAATCCCACTGTTCCAGAAAGCAATCCCACTACCAGTAGCTTGTGTGAGCAGAATAACTTCAAAGGCAGAATAACATTTTGCGGGCACTCTATCATTTTACCATTTGTTATGAGTTCAACTTTCTGTGGCTCACATTTTTCAAGAAAATGGCGGAGTCTGAGATCTAAATCATTAGCCACCTCACTAAACTGGCTGCATTTAAGATTGGTGTAAACAGTGGAGGATTGGGACTGGAAAAGGACATAGTGACCCTCCAACATTTGTTGGAACACAAATGAGAATTTCTAAAAGGGCTGTACAAGTGGAAATTCCCTTCCCCAGAGTATTGTGGTGCCTGGATGTTTGCATTTATTCAAATTTGTTTTGGTATGCCGTAAAATGGTATACAGACAGAAATGCGCTGCTTTGAGCAAAAGCATATGAAGCGGTGACAAAGTATTTAATAGCTCACTCCTGCTGCTCAGTCCTGTGTTGCTATGTTCTATTCAACCCCTCACATCTCCTGCAAGGAACAGATGGAGGCTACTTGCTCCAAATACCTGTTCAACAGTAATACAGAATCTCATTCAGTCCCTCAAGACTGTCACACATGGTTTGGTGTTGGTTGGAAAATGCTATCTGTTTCCACAGATGCTTCTGGTCTCTTTACAGAGTGTTTCCTCTCCGCAACTTGTGGTTCATTTGTTGGTGATATCATAGACCCAGATTCACCGTGAATACAGTCCCCACACTTCAACCAGTGATAACTCACACAATACTTTACTCTCTCTGTTTGCAACATTCAATAAAAGAACATTCAGGAAAATTACAGCCATTAACTTTGCAGTTACTGAATTTGAGGACAAAAGGAGCAGTATCAGGTAATTTGGATGATCAAGCCATTGCATAACATCATGGCTGATCTACTGTTGACAGTAACTCCTCTTTAATGCCCAATTCTTCACCCCTTAGCTCTCTGACAGATCAAAACTCCATCTACGTCTTCCTTAAATGCTTTCAGAGATAAAGCTCCCCTAACTCTCTCGCCCAGATAATTCCTGACAGTGATTACCTTCTGTGAGAGGAAAGCCCTCCCTACACACACACCAACACCTGTTGATATGAACAAGAGGCGAACACAGGGGCTCAGGAACGAGCGAATGGCTTTGATACCAAGGCAGTATTTGACTGAGGATGGCATCGGGACCACCTACTTATTTGATCTGAATGTGAATCAGGTGTAACCTTCCCACTGGACGGAGTCTTTTGGAACACAAATAAAGAGGTTTGGGGTCAGTCACCAACAATCCTCTCAGTCCCGGTACATCCCTGCAGGAGATCCACAGGTTAGCCCCCTCAGCACAAATATCTTCAGCTGCTCCATCAATGTATTTTCCCATCATAAGATCTGAAGTAGGTATGATGACTGAAGATCACAGAATGTTCAGAACATTTTGTCCCCCACCAGCTCCTGAACCATTCTGTGTCCATGTGCAGCAAGACCCGGACAGCATTCCGGTTTGTGCTGTTAAAGTGTCGGTAACATTTATGTAACAGCACGGCCAGACACTGCACATTTCCACAGTTAGAAAAGGAGATCATTCAGCATCTCAAGCTGGTTGCACACGGGTATGAGATAGCATTCAGGATCAGGAAGAGTGACGTACGTTCAATACTCCTGCCTGTTAGACAGGAAGGAAAGTGGTCTGTTCAGTGCATCGAGCTGTTAAACAGGAACAGGCAGAGCCCAATCAGACCCAAAAACCTGTTCCATGAGACCAGGCGGAGGCTATTCATCCCTACGAGACAGTAATACGGAACATGAGGGGGTCACTGATATTCCAATATGACAAAACAATGAAACCGAGACTGCACTGATAGAGGGCCCCATGATGTTAATCATGGTTCCATTGCTGTAGAACGTGTGTTGCTTTAACATAGTTTGCTGGCAATGAGGAGGGAAGTCAAATGATTTGTGCCAAGTCTCAAGGAAGCATCTTCCATCGCCGAGAAGACACATCCATCGTCTCAATGGAAGTCAGAATCTGGTGGGAATAGTTAACTGTTTTAGCATGACGGTATTGTGGCTGCTGTAGGGATTGCGGATAACGAGACTTTCAGTGCAGGACCATACACCAAATGCACTGTATTAATGTGGGGAGAGTTTATTCAAAGACTGGCCCTCTGTCTCTCTCATGCGACACGGGGATTGGGTGTGGAGTGAGCGGAATATTCTCAGAGGCTCTTAAACTATCGACAATCATGTAACCCGAATAAAAAAGAAGCCATGGAATATTTCACTGTGTCAGTGTCTATTTAGAACATCGTGAGTGACTGTCCCTCATCCTCAAGTTTCAATGCAATCGCCTCTCATTCTCTCACAACGCCAGAGATTAATCTTCACTGTCTTCTCGTGGTACCATAATCCCAGGGATTAGTCTGGTCAAACCTCATTGCACTCTCTCTGTGGCAAGGCGATCATTCCTTATAAAGGAGAGAAAGTCTGTCCACAGTGTCCCAAATGCTGCCTCAACAACATTCTCAGCGATGATTACAATAACTCTTTTTCCTCTTAGACATCTCCGTTTCTTTCCTGTGGCATAAAAAAGACTTTCCTTCTCTCTATAATGCTGGAAAGAGTTAACACTTTTATAATGAAGGTACTGTTGCTGCTGTCGGGATTATGGATAACATGACGTTCATGGCAGGATCACGCACCAATTGAACTCTATTAACGTTGGGAGATTTTATTCAAAAGCCTGAAACCACCCCTCCTCCCTCTCTCTCCTCTCTTTCTATCTCTGTCTCAGTTGAAACAGGGAGTGGGGGTGGTTGGGTGGAACGTTCTCCGAGGCTCTTAAACTATCGAGAATCATGTAATCTGAGTGAAAAAAAGCCATGAAACTTATCACTGTATCAGTGTCTGTTTAGAACATCATGAGTGATTGTCCACCCCCCTTAAAGTTCAATGTAATCACCTCTTATTCTCTCACTGAGTTTCACTCACTGCTCATGGTGCCATCATCCCAGGGATTAGTCTGGTTAAACTTGAGATAAAGTCTATCCACAATACCCCAATTACTGCCTCAACAACACTCTCAGGGATTGTCAAAAACATCTTTTCTCTCATTTAGACTTTATTTATTTCATGTGCCACAAAAAGCCATTCCTTCTCTGTGCACAACGACTGACATGGAATTTATAAATGCCTTAGATCTGTACGTCAGCATCAATAAAGCCAGCACCAGAGATTCCTATGGAGATGTGCATCACTCTCGGGGAGAATTTCAATGAGATTGAATACACCTAAAATAGGGGATGATCACATACCTGAATGGAAATAAGATGTAGCAATACAGAAAACAGGCAGAACAAAGGAGCTTTCTTTACCTTTATTCTTCTCCCACAGGATGTATGAAGCCCTGGTCAGGGCAGCATGTTATACAGATCTTGAACTGAGTGGCTGGTCCAGCTGTTCCACAGTACCATAAAGAGTAACACGCAAAGCTTTGGATTTTTAGTGTCACAACAGAGGATAAATCTTCCTGCTTAATTAAAACCAGCAACAGAGAAAAAATTTATCCCATGCAGTAATCTGTGATAATTCTAGAGTCCAAATCTATTTAAAGTAAAAAATAACAACTTTGTTTCTTAAAGTATAACAGAGAATAATAAACGAACGACTATTTACAACTTCTTGGTTGCTTTTAAACTCCCCAATTTCCTTCATGAGATATCAACAGACCATTATTCTGTGGCTCTAGATTATGAGTCAATGGCTTGACCACTATAAACTGTCTTCCCTTATGTGCAGAGAACAAGTTAAACATTCTCAATAGCAATTATTTAGTGACGGACATGGTTACTAGGAATGTGAAACTTTTGCATCCGGATTGAACAAAGGCACAAATGGTTTATTCAGATATTGCACTGAGACCGAGGACGAGACTGGGATATCATGATGGTGGTATTGGACAGGATTGGTGAGTTGGGAGGACATGGAGATGTAAATCTGTGAAGGACAAAATGGATTATGGAGTTTGAGAAGAGTCTGGTTCCTTCTCGCGTATCAGTGAGTAATTTAAAAATCGTAGTTTGATGGTTATAATATATAAGGAAATGAATTTTTGTTTGGAACTGGAGATATTGACTTGCACTTTCCAAAATATACATATCATGAGCCGAAATTCAGTTCAACCCAGTTTAGTAGACAAATATAAAGACTTACCAGGAACACCAATTATCGCGAGAATGGGATAGTAACCACCTTGAATAATACAAAGGATATGCTGGATCCGATATGCTAATGATATCCAAGGCTGAGAAAGCCAATAAAGACTCTGGGATAAACTCCTGTCCATTGTTTGAACATTCCAGTCTAATATTCTCAGATTCGGATCCATTGTTGGAACATTCTAATCCATTGTCCTCAGATTATGAACCGTTATTGTAACGTTCCTGTCTAATGTTCGCAGATTCTGATTTCTCCTCTCCCTCTCTCTCGAGCTGCTGATCCCTGTTAGTGCTGTAAGTGATGCTCCTACTCACACTATGGAATAGCACATTGAACAGAGCCCATTTATCTTCCAACGATGGAAACTCTCCACTTGGATAATTAGGATCCACGGAGATTTACATTAATCACGGTCACTGAACAAATAACTCAATTTAACCTCTTTGAGTTCAATATTGATTTTATTAAAATTCAAAAGAACGTTTAAAATTTAATCATTTAGCTTGGGATATGTAGGGGTGGCGGAGAGAAGGAATATTGTAGATGGTAGATTGATTGCGTGTAATCATTCAATCTGCCTTGGTTATGGGAGTAATGTTAAAGGATTGTCAGAATATAAACAAGGTTCTCCGTTTGAAAATGGAATCATACAGTCTGTAACTACTGATCAGTGATTATAATATCAGTAAAATATGGAGAGAACTTTTCTAGTCCATAATCTGACAGGCAAATGTGCCTTCGATAACATGAAGTATAACAGACAAATGGCATCGATGTGTGAGCAGAGAATATGATATGACACACAATTCAGATGGTTAGTCCAGGATCAGAGAGGGCATGTGAGTGTCATGCTGTTAATGTTGTCGATGTCAATCAACTGTGATTAAGTACCATGCATTGGTTTTCAATTTCAGTGTGATTATGTTATTGGGGACATGGCTGCAGAGACTGGAGGGAGGGAACATGATATTTCCCAGTCATCAGTATTGGGATGTTACTCTTTATAAATCATAAGAAAATCAAATTCCAGGATGCATCTCCAATGAGGAATGAGGAGATCCAATATTAACCATACGACCAGAATACATTGGAGCAGAAATTTGGCCATTCAGCCCATTGAGCCTGCTCCACCATTCAATGATGGCTGTTAAGCTTGTCAACACCATTCTTCAGCTTTCTATCTGTAACCCTTCTTCCCCTTTACAATCAAGAACCTATCTGTCTTACTCTTAAATATACTCAATGACCTGGCCTCGACAGCCTTCTGTAGCAGTGAATTCCCTAGATTCACCACTCTCTGGCTGAAGAGGTTCATCTTTATCTGTGTTTGAAAAGGTCTTCTCTTTACTCTGTCCCCTTGGGTCCTAGTCTCCCCTCCATTGGAAATATCTTCCCAAAATCCACCCTGTTCAAGTCATTCATTATTCTATAAGTTTCAATTAGACCTCCTAACATTCTTCTGAACTCTATCAAATATAGACTCAGAGCCCTCAGATGTTCTTCATATCTTAAGCTTTTCATGCCTGGGACCACTTTTGTGAATCTTATTGGAAAATGCTCCAGGGCTAGTGCATCCTTCCTGAGATATGGGACCCAAAACTGTGCACAATAATCCATCTGTAGCCTGACCAAAACCTCATAAAGCCTCAGAAGTACATCCCTACATTTATATTCAAACCTTCTTGAAATAAATGGAATCATTTTATTTGCATTCCCAACTGCTGATAACCTGCAGGTTTACCTTTCAAGATCCTTGGACTAGCACCCCACCCACCGCCTCCACCCCCCCCCCGGCCCGAGTCTTCTGAACTAGCTCGCTATTTAGAAAATAGTCCATGCCGTTATTTTTCCTTGCAAACTGCATGACCTCACACTTGCCCACGTTATACTCCACCTGCCACTTTTTTGCTCACTCCCCTAACCTGTGCAAATCCTTCAGCAGGAGAAAGTGAGGACCGCAGATGCTGGAGATCAGAGTCAAAAAATGTGGTGCTAGAAAAGCACAGCCAGTCAGACGGACTCTGAGGAACACGATATTCGACGTTTCAGACATAAATCCTTTATCGGGAATGAAGTGGGTGGGCGGAAAGGGATTGACAGATGAATGGGAAGTGCTGGGAGGAAGGCTTGGAAGACGATGTCTAAATCGAGGTGAGTGGTGAGAGTGGAAGGTGGAGTGGATATATGGGAAGGAAGATAGACAGGTAGAACAGTTCAACAGGCGGTGTTCAGTTGGAGGGTTAGATCTGGGATAAGGTGGAGGGAGGGGAGATGAGGAAACTGGTGACATTGCGCTGGATACCATGTGGTTGAAGGGTTCTAAGGTGGAAGACGACGCGTTCTTCATCCAGACGTCTGGTGGGGACAATGTGGCAGTAGAGGAAGCCAAGAACTTGCATGTCCTTGGAGGTGTGGTGGGAGAGGCGCAGTATTCATCCACAGGGAAGTGGGGTTGTTAGGTATGTGACGGAGAGTGTTCCCTGAACCGTTCTGCAAGTTGACGCCCTGTCTCCCCAGTGTAGAGGAGACCAGGAGCAATGGACAGAGTAGATGAGGTGTTTGGATGCACAGGATCTTCTCTGCCTGATGTGGGAGGATCCTTTTGGGCCTTGGATTGAGGTGAGGAGGAAGTTGTTGGCACAGGTTTCATACCTCTTGCAATGGCAAGGGAAGATGCTGGGAGTGGAAGGTGGCTTGTTGGGGTGTGGGAGGAGGGACGCGTGAACAAACGAGGGAGTCGTGAAGGGAATGGTCTCAGTAAAATGCTGATAGGGTTGGGGAGGGAAGTATATCTCTGGTGGTGTGGTCTTACTGTTGGTGGCAGAAATGGCGGAGGATGATGCGTTGTATCCTGAGGTTGGTGGTCTGGAAGCCGAGCATCAAACGGGTTGCTAGAGGATGCTACTGCACCCTCCTGCAGCCAAAACACCTCTTCGATGCTACTTATCCCTCTATTCCATCTTTGTACTGTATGAAAACTTAGTCAGAATGCACTCAGTTCCTTCATGTAGACCATTAATGCACAAAGCGAATTTTGTGGTCCCAACACTGAGTCTTGAAGAATACCACTTGTCACTGGATGCCATCCTGAGAAGGACACTTTTATGTCCACTCTCTGCTTTCTATCAGACAGCCGTGCATCTATCCAAGCTAGCACCTTGCTTGTAACACCAGGGGCAGTAATCTTTTTCAACAGCCTCCTGCGTGCCACCTTATCAAAGGATTTTATAGAAGCAGGTGGATAACATCTACTGGTTCTCATTGGTCAAATCTGCTCGTTACTCCCTCAAAGTATTCCAGTTGGGCATGACCTCCCATTGATGAAACAATGCTGACTTTGGACTATTTTGCTAAATCCAAGTATTCAGAAATCCCATCCTTCACGATGGATTCCAGGATGGTACCCACAACCAAGGTTAGGCTAATCAATCTGTAATTTTCCATCTTCTGCCTAACTCCCTTATTAAATGGAGTGTCACGTTAGCAATTTTCCAGCCATTCCTGATTTCAGTCATTCCTGAAAGATTACCACTTTCGCTTTCACTACCTCTTCAGCTATCTCCCTTACAATGCTGGGGTGTAGTCCATATGGTTTAGGTGATTTATCCAAATTCAGGCCGTTCTGTTTTCTAGCATGTTCTCCTTGGTGATGACCACCATACCAGCTCTGCCCTCTCACTCTCTTCAATTTTGGGAAATTACTTGTGTCTTCACCATGAACATTGATGCAAAGTTCCTCATTCGTTTCTTTGTTTTCCACTCCTGTCTCTCCAGCATCATTTTCCAGTGGTCCATATTCACTTTTGCGTCTCTTTTGCACTTTATATATCTAAAGATCCTCTTACAGTCTCCTTTGTATTACTGGTTAGTTTATCTCCATATCTAATCTTCTCTGTCCTTTTTTGCCCTCTGTTAGTCTTTGTAAGTTTCCCAATTCTCTAGTTTCCCACTGCCCCTCACCAAATTATACGCTTGCTCTTTTGCTTGTATGCAATCCCTGACTTCCGTCGTCAGCCCTGGCTGCCTCATCCTCCCTGTACCATGACTCTATTCCTCGGCAAGAATCGCTGCTGTGACTCCTGAATTAATCTTGGAATCTGCTGCCATTGCTGTTCCCCTGTTTTTGATGCTTAACCACTCCCCCAGTCAATTCTACCCAGCTTCTCCCTTATGCCTCTCTAGTTGCCTCTAGCCAGCTGAAATACTGTTACCTCTGATTCTATCTTCTCTCTCCCAATTGCAGAATAAATTGAACCATGTTCTGATCATTGCTTCCGAAATTTACCTTCCCCCAATCTCCATCACGAATCCTGCGTCATTAAATCCAGTATCATCTGTTCCCGAGTGGGCTCCACCAGAAGTTGCTCCAAAAGCCATCTCATAAACATTCCTAACATTCCTTTTCTTGTGAACCACAACCAATCTGATGTTACCAGTTTCCCTGCATACTGAAATCACCCATGATTACTGTACTTTGCCTTTCCTACACATCTTTTCTATCTCCTGGTGTCTCTTGTGCCCCAGCTCCTGACTACTCTTTGGAGCCCTGTACAAGACTTCAACTGTGGTTCTATTACCTTTTTGGTTTCTCAATTCTACCCACGCAGATTCTACACCATCTGACCTTACTTCCTTTCTTACTATTGATTCAATTTCATTTCTTACTAACAATGCAAATCCACTCCCTCTGCCCACCTGCCTCTCTTTTCGATAGGATAAATATCCTTAAATATTCAGATCCCCTTGCAGCCACATCTCAGTGATGCCCCTCGCTTCTTACCTGCTGATTTAATTCTGCGCCACAAGCCGATTTACCTTATTCCTTATACAGCATGCATTCAGTTGTAACCCCTTCAGTCCTGCATTAACCGTCCCTCTTCTCATTGTCATTCATTTGTGCAGTGAGCCTGAAGTTTGATATGTTAAACATTTCCAGATGCTCTATCCTATTTGTGCCAGTGCTGGAGATTTTAATAACCTCTACTGAGTTCTGTACTTATGCATCTTCTTTTAATTCGGCTTTTCTAATTAAACCTTATAACTGCACCCCCACCCCGCACACACACACACACACACACACTCCTAATCAGTTTAAAGCTTTGTCTGCAGCCCCAGTTAGGATTCACTTGGACTTTGTCTCAGCACGGTTCAGATGACCACTGTGCCATCGGAGCAGGTCCTTTCTTCCTCAGTAATAAAATGTGTTTATTCAACACAAAATACAAAGATTAAAGAAGAGTTTCTGTACATCCCAAAATATGAAAACTACAAAAATATAATATTGTTAAAATACACTTACTATGTGGAGGTATATCAGTTATAATGTGAATTACAAAACCATGGAAGTGGTGTGCAAACTTTATCAATCATTATTTGACCCACAGCTGAGATCCTGATTTCCCCTCTGCCAGTGATTCCCTTCACTGAGATTCCATCATGCGTCTCACGCAGTGTCTACAGGGGCTACAAGTTCCTGTTGGCCCAGAATATATAAATTAATCCACCTTCTCCCTGGAACCAATCTATTGGTTTATTGGATTGTGTTTAGCTGTCAGCAACACAGCTCTGGGATGTTATTGGCGATAAATGATCTGGGATGACAGCCAGTATCAGCATTTTGCTCACAGGGCATGGCACCAGACAGTCTGTGAGAGTTTCTAACAAAAGTTTCTGTGTATTTCTCCTCATGCTGTCTCCTGATCTAACTTCACATTCGTCTGACACCCCTTGCTCTCACTCACTCTGTCGCTCATTTTTTCACTCTGTTTATCTCACTTCACTGTCTTTCTCTCTGTTTATTTCTCTCCCTCTCAGTCTAGCTCCGATCATTCCCATTATTTTCAAGTTGTCAGGTTGGAGAGCTCATGGACACATGGTGGGCTGAATGGTCTCCTTCTGTGTTGTATTAATTCTGAAGTTCTCTGACCCACAGTAACAAGTTTTGGTGCCTGGAGAGACAAGCTGGTCCAGTGAAGGACACAGTGGACAATTAACCATTATCTCTTCCTATTTTCTGACATGCAGCGACATCGAAATATCTGTTCAAACAAACAGATTCCTCATATTAAAATCAGCACACTTCAGACATGCCAGGCCATTGTGTTCAGTACACTGTTTTGTTTTGTTGGTCTTAGCTGGACTGGGATTAGTCTCCAACTCCTCCTCAGTCACTGTAACTGTGGACCTACTGCTGTGGTTCCACACACCCCTCCCCCACCGCCGCCACACATAAGTTTAAACCCTCGTAAAGGACGATAGCAAACCTGCCTGCCAGGAGATTGCTGCCAGTTCAAGTCCATCCCGTCCATCTTGTTCATAGACTATCAACCGGGAATCCCAATGATCCACATATCGGAGAGTGTTATCAGTTCATGTGCATCCCGTCCTTCTTGTGTGTATCATACTGACCCGTGAATCCCAATAATCCACATTTCATAAATTGCTGCCAGTTCAGGATCATACCGTGCTTTTTGTGTGTATCCTCCCGACTCGGGAATCCCAATGATCCACATATCGGAAGTGCTGCCTCCCCTGCCAGCCCTTTGATCGTGTATTTAACTGTGTTACCTTACGATTCCGTACCTCATTTGCACGTGACATATTCTAATGTCTCCAGAATTAAAATATCCTTTCAGCACAACTCCAGCAAGGCCTTTTTTAAAAACTGGTTAGACTTGACAACAAAACCTTAAGTGTGACGTCAGGAAAGTGAGACCACTGAATCAGTCCAATGACCACCGGATCTGATATCTATCCCCGCCACCAAACCTGTTTGACAAGACGTACATATGGACCATCTATTTGCAGATGGACGAGGATAAACAGAAGATTAGAAAACGTCAGAGCAGATGGATATGCTTCCACCCGTTTACTCAGCTTTGCTATTCAATTGGATTCTAGTTATTCTGTTCCTTTCAATGGCAGGGTCTTTACCCAGCATCCCCAGCGGGTCAGAAAATGCCCAGTGTCGTTGTGTGCACACTCCTGCCAAGGGAGTATCTAGTGCCAGGCAATGGGATGTGGGGAGTCCCAGGGATGGCACAAGGAACGGCTGCATGTGGTGACGATGGACTGTGGGAACTGAGACAGATGGAATGGGCATCCAGGAACACTTCACTCAGACAAGTGGCCGGTCAAGATTCCTAAAGACCCAGAGGAACCCGCGAACCACGGCTGCTTTTACAAAAACCTGTCACATTTGCTGCATTTCTCCATCGAACAAATGCAAAAATACTGTAGATGGTAGAAATCTGAAGCAAACACAGAGACGTACTGTGGAGAGAGAAAACAGTTAATGCTCCCAATGCAGACACGGGTGAATCTACAAAGTCCACACAGACAGGGTCCAGAGATTAGAAATGAACCCAAGTCCCAAGCACTGTGAGGCAGCATTCCTGTGTCACCATGCTGGCCAATGCTGGATAATTGGGGATATATAGTTAAAAGCATAGATACTGTTCTCCGTGATCGGGATTAAGAGTCCTGAAGGTTGTGTTGCCTACATGGTGCTCGGGTTTGGGATATATCACCTGGGTTGCAGAACTTGGAGCGGGAGGGGAATGATCCAGTGGTCAGGGTCCGTGTAGGTACCAACACCTGGACAAACAAATGACAATGAGAAGAGCGACGGGTAATACAGGACTGAACTATTATAATAGAAAGCATGCAGTATAAGGAATAAGGTAACTCATCCATAAATTGGCAGGTACGACATAGTGGGCATTACAGTGACATCGCTTCAAGAGGATCAGGATTGGGAGCTGAATATTCAAGGATATTCATCCTGCCGAAAAGACAGGCAGGTGGGCAGAGAGATAGAGTTGTCTCAGTATTAAAATTGGAATCGAATCAATAATCAATAATAAGAAATGTAATAAGGTTAGATGGTGTAGAATCTGTGTCGGTAGAATTGAGGAATCAAAAAAGTGAGAAAATGTAGTTGGAATTATATACAGGGAGCTGGGGTGTAAGATACACCAGGAGCTGGAAAGATCTGCAGGAAAGTCAAAGTTACAGTGATCATGTGGGATTTTATTTTACAGATGGACTGGGAATTCAGATTGATAGTGGTTGGCAGGAAAAGGAATTTGTGGAATGTCTACGTGATGGCTTTTTGGAGCAGCTTGTGCAGGCAGACTAGATGAGGGGATGTTAAGGTGACAGTGATCATAATATGATTGAATTTACTCTGCAGTTTCAGATGGAGAAGATAGAATCAAAAGTAACGGTATTACACCTGAATAAAGGCAATTGCACAGACATGAGTGAGGAGCTGGGTAGAATTGACTGTGAGACTGGCCCAGCAGGAAAGACAGTGCAACAGCAATGGCAGGAGATTTTTGGAGTAATTCAGGATACAGCAGAGATTTATCCTGAGGAAAAAGAGACTTGTATAGGGAGGATGGGACAACCATCGCTGACTGGGGAAGTCAGGTATAGCATAAAAGCAAAAGAGAAATGATATAATGTAGTAAAGGGCAGTGGGAAACCTTAGGATTGGAAAGTTTACAAAGACAAAACAGAGGGCAAACAAAATCAAATAAGGAGGGAGATTATTAAATATGGGGGTAAGCTAGCCAGTAATGTAAAGGGAGACTGTAACAGTTTCTTTCAATATATAAAGTATAAAAGAGCGGCAGAAGTGAAAATTGGACTGCTGGAAAATGAGACTGGAGAGATGGTAGTGGGGAACGAGAAAATGGAAAAGGTACTGAATAATTACTTTGCATCAGTTTTCATGGTGGAAGGCACGAGTAATACCTTAAACATTCAAGGGATTGAGGAGCCAGAGCTGAGTATGATGGCCCCCACCATGGAGAACATGCTAGATAAAAATGTAATGACTCGAAGGTGGTTAAATAACCTTGACCAGATGGACTACATCCCAGTATTATAAGGAAGATACTGAAGATGGAGTGGAGGCAATCGTGGAGATCTTTCAGCAATCACTAGAGTAAGGAACGATCCCAGACCATCGGAAACCCACGAACGTGACACCCCTTTTGAACAAGGGAGTAAGGAAAAAGACAAAAAAAAACCCTCCATGAATAGTTTAACCTCTGTCGTGGGTAAGATCCTGGAATCCATTGTGAAGGATGTGGTTTCTGAAAACTTGAAAGTGTTTGGTAAAATAGGGCAAAGTCGGCATGATTTCATCAAGGGAAGTTCATGCCTGACAAATCTATTGGAATTCTTTGAAGAGGAAATGAGCAGGCTCTACCAAGCACAGCCAATGGATGGTATCAACCTGGAATTCAAGAAGGCCTTTGACAAGGTGTCACACAGGAGATTACTGAATACGATAAAGGTCCGTGGTGTTAGAGGCAAGGTGGTGACATGGATAGAAGCTTGTCTGTCTGGCAGAAAGCAGAGAGTTGGGATAAAAGTGTACTTCACAGGATGGCAGCCGGGGACAAGTGGTGACCCAGAATGCTCAGTGTTGATATCATAAATTATTACTTGTTACATTAACAATCTAGATGAGGGAATTGAGTGCATTCTGGCTAGGTTTGCAGACGATACAAAGATAGGCACATGGACAGGTCATATTGAGGAAGCGGAGAGGCTGAATAAGGATTTAGTCAGATAAAGAGATCGTCAGATGTATTCCAACGTTGGAAAGTGTGAGGCCATGCACTTTAGCACGAAGAATAGAGGCATTGTCTATTTTCCAAATGGCGAGAAAATTCAAAAATCAGAAGTGCAAAGGGACTTGGGAGTTGTAGTGCAGGGTTCTCTCAAGGTCAGCTTGCAGGTTGAGGCAGCATTTAGGAGAGTATTTGCAATTATGATTGGGAGCATTTACTACGAGAAAAATTGAATATAAGAACGGAATGTATCGTGCTCTGGTCAGACCACATTTGGAGTATTGTGCTCATTTTTGAGCTCCATACCTCAGGAAGGATGTACTGGTCCTGGATCGTGTTCAGAAGATTTTCACGGGAATGGTCATAGGAATGAAAAGCTGATTGCATGGGGAATGTTTGAGTACTCCGGGTCCATACTTGATGAAGTTTGAAAGGATGAGAGGGAATGTGAAATAGACAGGATACTGAATGACCTGGAGAGAGTGGGTGTTGATAAGATGTTTCCATTGGATTAGAATCAGAGGGCACAGCCTTAGATGAAAGGGAACACCTTTTAGAACAGTGATAAGGAGAAAGTTATTTAACAATAGAATGGCGAATCTTTGAAATTTATTGCCACAGAAGGCTGTGGGGGCAGGTCATTGAGTATATGTGAGACGGAGATCGATAGTTTTTGATTATCCAGGAGATCAAAGATTATGGAGAGAAGGTCGGAGAATGGGTTTGAGAAACCTATCAGCGATGATTGAATGACGGAGCAGACCCGATGGGCTAACTGTCCTAATTTATGCTCCAATGTCTTATAGTCTTCTGGTCTAAACCGGAAGGAAGTACCTTGCATCTCTGAGAAGATAGATTCATGTTCTTCATGAAGGTCAGAAACTGTTGGAAATAGTCAACTGTTTTAGAATGAAGGTAATGTGGCTGCTGTCAGGGTAGTGGATAATATAACATTCAGTGCAGGATCACACACCAACTGAACTATATTAATGTGGGGAGAGTTTATTCAAAACTTGGACCTCTCCATCTCTCTCAATGGGGAGTAGGGGTTGGGGTGGGTGGTCGTAACATCCGCCCAGACACTTAAAATGTTCCGAATCATGCATCCTGAGTGAAATAGCAGGCATGGAATTTATCACCTTCTCATTGACTGTTTAGAATATAAGAAGTGATTGTTCATCCCTCTCAGGATTCAATGCAATCACCTCTTATTCTCTCACAGCGCTACAGATCAACCTTCAGTCACTCCTCATGGTGCCATCATCCCAGGGATTAATCTGGTTGAACTCCTCTTCACTCTCTCTGTGATAAGGAGATCACTCCGTATAAAGGAAAGAAAATCTGTCCACAATACCCCAAATACTGCCTAAGCAACACTCTCAGGTTTGATCACAATAATTCCTTTCCCTCACTTAGTTGGCTCCAATTCTTTTGTGTGACACAGGAAACAATTCATTTACAATGCACTGCCACTGACGTAGAATTTAAAAACATCCTTACATCTGGAGGTCAGCATTAATAAAGAACCAGCACCAGAGGTGACATTGGGGATGGACATCACTCTTGGAAGAGACTCAATCACAAAGGATACATCTAAAATAGTGAATGGCTACCTACATTAATGGAAATGAGCCGTTGGAATATGGGATGCAGGCAGAGGAAGGGAGCTATTATTCCTTCTGTTCTGCTCTCATGGGATGTGTGTAGCCATGGTCAGGCTAGGATGTTATGCCGATCTTGAACTGAGTGGCTGGTTCAGCTGTCCCACAGGACAATAAATAGTGCAAAAAATTGCCGTGGGTTTGCAGTTAAACAGAAACTTGACCAGAGAAGAATGACACACTGCCTTCTCTAATGGGCATAAGGCAAGGCGACATCAACAGATTATTATTCTGTGGCTCTAGAATACGAGGCAATGACGTGACCCACCATACACTGTCTGCCCATCTTTCAGATTTTGTGCAGAGAACAAGTCAAACATCTCACGTGCATTTATTTTGTATTGGACACATGGTTAGAAGGGACTTGAAACAGATGTATCTGGAATTAACAAAGGAACAAACGATGGTTTATTCAGGAATTGAACTGAGGCTGAGGAGGAGACTTGGACGTCTTAACGGTGGTAATGGACAGGACTGGTATGTGGGGAGGAGATGGAGATGTACACTTTGCAGGAGGAAATGAATCAAAGAGGCTGAGAACAGTGTGTTTTCCTGTCGCGTATTGGTGAGCAATTTGTAAATAATAATTTGCTAGTTTTAATTTCTAAAGAATGGAAATTTGATTGGAGCTGAAAATGCCGGCTTGCACCTTGTCAATATCTGCATATCATCAGAATCGATTCAATTCAGATCATTTCAATAAACAGACAGAGTGACCTACCAGGAACACCAACTGTAGCAAGGATAGGATAGTAACCAGCTTGAATAACCATCAGTACATCTTCAATCCGATATGCTAATGATATCCAAGGCTGTGAAAGCCAGTAAAGACCTTCGGATAAACCCCGGTCCATTGTTGGAACATTCCAGTCTAATGATCCCAGATTTTCAGCTCTCCTGCCCTTCTCTCTGAAGCTGCTAATCCCTCTTATTGCTGTTGGACATGCTCCCGCTCACACCATGGTATAAAACACTGAAAACATTCCCTTATTGATAGAAGAGAGAAACTCTAGCGACGCATACGATCCATGGAGACTGACATCATTACAATGGCTGAACAAATAGCTCCAGTTAACCCCTTTGAATTCAATGCTACTTTATTAAAATTCAAAATAACGTTGAACATTTATGCATTCTGGGTGTGATATGCGAGTGTGACCGAAGGAAGGAATGGTGAAGATGGCAGATTGATTGTGTGTAATCATTCAGTCAGCCTTGTATATGGAAGTAAGGCCAGAAGTTTAACGGAACATAAGCATGCTTCTCTGTTCATAAATACAGAAATAAATCCTGTCACTACTGATCAGTCATTGCAATATCTGTAAAACATTGAGAAAACAACTATCATCCATGATCTGATAGCAAAATGTGCCAAAAACATCGTGGGTTACAACAAACAAACGGCATGGATACGTGAACAGAGAATTGCACATGACAAACACAGTTCAGATTGTTATTCCAGGATCAGGGAGGGCAGGTGTGGGTCGTGCTGTTGATGTTTTCGATGTTAAGGAACTGTCATGAAGTGTCATTTAATGGACTTCAATAACATTGTGATTATGATATCGGGGAAAAGACAGAAGATGGAGAGGGCTGGGGGACATGGCTTTTTAGATTGGGTGGAGGGACAGTGATGTCCCCCAGTTACCAGAATTGCAATGTAACTCTTTATAATCATATGAAGAACAGATTCAAGAGTACACCTACAATGAGGAATGAGCAGAGATAATATTAATGAAATGCGTTTATGCAATATAAAATTCAGAACCAAAATGATTTTCTGCACACACCAAAGTACAAAGAGATAAAGTTGTTAAAATACACTCCTGATATTGAGCTATATAAAGTGAAATGTAAATTACATCACTAGGAAAGTGGTATGCAAACTTTATCAATCATTATTTGACCCACAACTAAGATCGTGATTTCACGTCTGTCAGTGAGTACCCTCACTAAGATTCTCTGGCCGAGTCTCTCATACAGTATCGGTGTGGGCGGGGGGGGGGGAGTCGTGGAGGGGGTGGTGGTGGTTATCATTTCCTGCTGCTCTTGGCACAGTCTATATAAAAACTATGCTTTCTCTATGGAACCAATCTATTGACCGAATGGGTTCTGTTTAGCTGTCAGTAACCCAGCTCTGTGATATTGTTGGAAATAAATTATTTGGGATGACAGCCAGTATCAGCACAGTGCTCACAGTGTACGGCATCCAGGCAAAGGGCTTGCCGTCCAGAGGAATTTCTAAATAAAGCTTCTAACTTCTGTCTGTCCATATTTATCTACCGTAATGCAGTCTTCTGATCTATCTGACTTCACCCTCATCTAACACCTCTTCCTCTCGCACTCAAGTCAGTCGCTCCCCTTTCAATCCTCTCTCAGTTTATCTCCCTTCACTTGCTTTCTCTCTGTTTATTTCTCTCACACACAATCTCTCTTCACACACTCTCTCGATCTCCAATTGTGCAGTTGGAGAGATTGTGACTCCAAAATGGGCTGATTAGCCTCCATCCACTCCATAATAAGTGAGGTTCTCTGACCCACAATAGATACTTCCTGGACAGGCATGCTGGTCCGGTGACAGGTACAGTGCACTATCACCTATTATCTTTTCCTGCTCTTCTCTGGTGTACAGCTGCCTTGAAATGTCTGTTCAAACTAAACAGACTGAATGAAATTCGAGCAGTCGAGAAGGTGTTCATGACTGTGTATTTCCATCAGGATTTAATGAAGGATGAGATTCCAGAATAACATAAGCAATGAATGAAAAACAGGGCAGCACAAGAAATGGCAGCTGAGTAAAACATGTGGTTCCAAGTAGATCTCATGGTATTACCGATAGATTATCAATCCGGAAAAATCAGCTCCTGTTCTGCGGATCCAGGTTGAATCCCGCCACTGCAGATGGTGGAAATTCAATTCAATAATGTAAAAATATCCCTGGAATTAAGAATCTACTGATGAGAATGAAATCATTGCCGATTGTCAGAAGAATCCATCTGGTTCACTAATATCCTGCAATGAAGGAACCTGACATGCCATTCCAGACCCAAAGCAATGTCATTGACTCTCAATCGCCCCCTGAAAAGGTCTAATCGGTCATTCAGTTGTACCAATCACTACAAAGATTCAAACAAATGAAACCGGATGGACCACCTGGCATCGAAATGGGCACCGGAACAGTCAACATTAGAAACATCACTGTAGAACCTGAAAAGTCTTCCTTACTGACGTCTGAAGTCAAGTGCCAATATTGGAACAACTGCCTTACAGAATAGTTAAGCAACAGCCTGACATAATCATACTCACGGAATCATACCTTACAGAAACAACAGAAATTAAACATGGACAAAGGAGACTCTCACTGATTACCACGTAACGTCGTTCCTCAGCTGAATCAGTCCTTCTCCATGTTAAACAACACTTGGCGAAAACATTGACTGTGGCAAGGGCACGAAATGTATTCTGGCTGGGGGATTTCAAATTCGACTGTCAAGAGTAGTTTTACAGCAGCACTACTGATCACGCTGGTCGGCTCCTAAGGACATAGGTACTAGATTGGGTCTGCAGAATGTGTTGAGGCAATGAACGAGAGGGTAAAAAACATACCTGACCTCGTCCTTACCATTCTACCAACTGCAGAGGTATATGTCCATGACAGTATCGGTAAAAGTGACCACCACACTGTCCTTGTGGAGACAAAGTCTATTGTCTCCATAAACTCTATTGTGTTGTGTGGTACTATCACCATGCTAAATGACACAGACTTTCAGCAGATCTAGCAACTCAAGACTAACCGTCCATAAGACACTGTGGACCATCAATAGCAGCAGAACTATACTCCAGCACATTCTGTAACATCATGGCCCAGCATGTCCCCCACTCAATCATTACCATCAATCCAGAGGATTAAACCTGGTTCAATGGAGAATGCAGGAGGGCATGCCAGGAGCAGAACCAGGAATATATAAAGATAAAATGTTCATCAGCTGAAGCATCCAAACCGTAATACTTGCGTGCTAGATAGCATAAACAGCAAGGGACAGATAGAGCTTAGCGATCACAGAACCAATGCATCAAAATTAATCTCTGCAGTCCTGCTAATCTGATCCTGAAGGGTGGCTGACGATTAAACAACTCACCAGAGTAGGAGTCTCCACAAATATCCCCAACCTCAAAGATGGAAGAGCCCTGCACAACAGTGCAAAATATAAGGCTGAAGCTTTCGTTGCAATCTTCAGTCAGAAGTTTTGAGTGGATGATTCATTTCGGTCTCCTCCGGTCATCCCCATCGTTACAGATAGCAGTCTTCAGCAAATTCGATTCACTGGTATCAAGAAACGGTTGAAGGCACTGCATACTGTAAAGACTATAGGCCCTGATAACATGCCGGCAATAGTCCTGAAGACTTGTGATCCAGACCATCCCGCTCTCCTAGCCAAGCTGTTCCAGTATGTTGACAAACCGACAATGGGGAAAAACTGCTCAAGTATGTTCTGTACATAAAACGCAGGACAAATTCGACCCGTCCAAATACAGCCTTATCAGTCCACTCTCTATCATCACTAAAATGATGGAAGGTGTCATCAACAGTGCTATCAAACCGCACTTCCTCAAAACTAACCTGCTCAGTGACGCCCAATTTGGGTTTTGCCAGGGTCACGCAGCTCCTGACCTCGTCACAGCCTTGACTCAAACATAGAAAAAGGAACTGAATTCCAGCCCTTGACATCAAGGCTGCATTCTGCCAAATGTGACATCAAGGACCCCAAGCAAAAACGGTATCGCTGGCCAACACTCCATTATTGGAGTCATACCTGACAGATAGGAAGATGGTCATTGTTGTTGGAGGTCAGTCATCTCAGCTCCAGAACATCTCTGCTGTAGTCCCTTAGGATAATGTCCTCGATCCAAACATCTTCAGCCGCTTGAACAATGACCTTCCTTCCATCATAAGGTAGAATTGGGGATATTCTATGATGACTGCACAATGTTTATCTCCATTCGCAAATGTTCAGATATGGAAGTAATCCATTCCCAAAGCAATATCCAGGCTTGGGCTGGCAAGTGGCAAGTAACATTTGCGCCACATAAATTCAGACAATGACTGTCATCAATAAGAAACAATATAACCACTTTGTATTCAGCAGCAGTATCATCACTAAACTCCCCCAACTATCAATATTCTGGTGGTAGTGATGGTGGGGGGAGGGGTGGTGGGGGCTGGGGGTGTGTGTGTTAATTGATCAAAACATCAACTGGACTCGCCACATGAATCTAAGAGCAGATCAGAGGTAGGAATACTGCACGAGTGACTCACCTCCTGACTACCCAAAGCCTGTCCATTATCTACAAGGCACAAGTCAGGAATGAGATGGAATATCCTCACTTGCCTGAATGAGTGCAGCCCCAACAACACTAAAGAAGGTTGACACAATCCAGGACAAAACAGCCCATTTGATTTGCACCACATCCACAAGCATTCACTCCTTTCACCAGGGTCACTCAGGAGCAGCAGTGTGCACTATCTACAAGAGACAATGGAGAAATTCCCCAAAGATCCTCAGACAGCTCCTTCCAATCTCACAAACACTTCCATCTGGAATGATAAGGGCAGTAGACTTTTGGGAACACCACCACCTTCAAATTCCCCTCCAAGCGAGTCAACATCCTGATTTGGATATGCATTGCCGTTCCTTCACTATTGCTGCGTGAAAACCCTGGAATTCCCTCTTTAGTCACTAGTGGGTCACCGCACAGCAGGTAGGTTGCAGCAGTTCGAGAAAGCAATTCACCACCACCGTCTCAAGGGCAACTGCGGAAGGGCAAGAAATACTGGGCACATCCAGCGATGCCCACATACAAAAAAATCTTTTTTAAAAATAGTTCCAAGTTGAGCATCTCGATGGGACAGGTTATCTGATTTGAACACGAACATGAAAGCAGTGTTTCTAATATTGAACATTTTAGACTTTTCTGTTATTAAAGGGTGTTCAGTATTCGATGACATATTGTTGCTGAATGCTGTGATAAATTGCACCTGTTTTGTTTAAATCAACAATACTGGCGTAACAGGATCAATCCTTTGAAAATACCAGACAGAAGCAGTGGCTTGACTTGAATTACACCTATAAAGTCTTCACTCCCTGCAACACTGACTCTCAGTAGAAGCACACCCTACCCCCTTTTGTTGTGAGTTTACTTCATTATGGCGCACAATCCCAGTCTATTGATGTCACTCCGTCTCAATACTAACTCATTGGTGCTCACACCAACCATGTCACTGTGTATTGATGACGATGGAGGTCGGTCGGGGATGTCTATGATGAATAATTGTGTGACTGCCAGGCTGAAACCTGCCCCGACAGCCTCGGATCTACCTGTGCCCGCTGTCACCGCTGCAGGTATGATCAGTCTTCCTGCTGGTCAAATCAAGGAAAGCGACAGCCATGGATAGTGTTCCCGGCTGAGCACTCAGATCCTGTGAGGACCAACTGACAGAGGTACTCACATACAATTTCAGCCTTTCCCTCCCATAAGCCGAAATCCCAACCTGATTCAAAAAGACCAACATCAACCTTCATCATTGTGCTTCCAATTAAACCTGTTGGACTATAACCTGGTGTTGTGTGATTTTTAACTTTGTACACACTTGTCCAACACCGGCATCTCCAAATCATAACATCAACCTTGTAAGTGAGAAAGCTCATGCTTTAATGACTTAATGATTACCGCCAAATGGATCTATCCTCAATAAACATGGAGTGATTTGAAAGGCTGGTTATGGCCCACATCACCTCCAATCTCCCAGCCTTACTTGGTCCCCTATAATATGCCGACTGATGTAACGGATCCACAACAGATGGCGTATCCCGAGCCATGTACTCATCCCTAGGACATCTGGAAAACAAAGACACCTACATCGGACCCCTGCTCATTGAGTACAGCTCCAACTTAAACATCATTATCCCCTCCAGACTGATCTCAAAATTCCGTGACCTTAGTCGTGGCTCCACCCTCTGCAACTGGATCCCCCAGTTTCTGACCCACAGACTACAATTAGTGAAGATAGGTATCTGCAACGCCGCCACAATAACACACAACACTGGAGCTCCTGGAGGATGTGTCCTCAGCCCCCAACTGTACTCCCTGTACACACACGGCTGTGTCCCTCAGCCCCTACTGTACTCCCTGTACACACACAGCTGTGTCCCTCAGCCCCTACTGTACTCCCTGTACACACACGGCTGTGTCCCTCAGCCCCTACTGTACTCCCTGTACACACACGGCTGTGTCCCTCAGCCCCCTACTGTACTCCATGTACACACACAGCTGTGTTCCTCAACCGCTACTGTACTCCCTGTACACACACGGCTGTGCTCTCAGCCCCCTTCTGTACTCCCTGTACACACACAGCTGTGTCCCTCAGCCCCCTACTGTACTCCCTGTACACACACGGCTGTGTCCCTCAACTCGCTACGGTACTCCCTGTACACACACGGCTGTGTCCTCAGTCCCCTACTGTACTCCCTTACTCTGAAAGCTGTGGCCTCAGCCCCCTACCGTATTCCTTGTACACATACGGCTGTGTCATCACCCCCGACTGTACACCCTATGCAACAAAAGATGTGACCTCAGCCCCCTACTGTATTTCTGTACACACATGGCTGTGTCCCTCAGCTCGCTACTGTACGCCCTGTACACACACGGCTGTGTCCCTCAGCTCATTACGGTACTCCCTGTACACACATGGCTGTGTCCCTCAGCCCCCTACTGTACTCCCTGTACACACACAGCTGTGTTCCTCAACCCCCTACTGTACTCCCTGTACACACACGGCTGTGTCCCTCAGCTTGCTACTGTACTTGCTGTACACACACGGCTGTGCTCTAAGCCCCCTACTGTACTTCTGTACACACACGGCTGTGTCCCTCAGCTCGCTACTGTACTCCCTGTACACACATGGCTGTGTCCCTCAGCCCCCTACTGTACTCCCTGTACACACATGGCTGTGCTCTCAGTCCCCTACTGTACTTCCTGTACACACACAGCTATGTCCTCAGCCCCCTACTGTACCCCCTGTACACACACGGCTGCGTCCTCCGCTCCCTACAGTATCCCTGTACACACACGGCTGTGTCCCTCAGCTCGCTACTGTACTCCCTGTACACACACGGCTGTGACCCTCAGCCCCCTACTGTACTCGCTGTACACACACGGCTGTGCTCTCAGCCCCCTACTGTACTCCTGTACACACACAGCTGTGTCCCTCAGCTCGCTGCTGTACTCCCTGTACACACAAGGCTGTGACCCTCAGACCCCTACTGTACTCCCTGTACACACACGGCTGTGTCCTCAGCATCCTACTGTACTCCCTGTACACACAGGGCTGTGCACTCGGCCCCCTACTCTACTCACTGTACACACACAGCTGTGTCCTCAGCCCCCTACTGTACTCCTTCTACACCCACTTCTGTGTCCTCAGCCCCCTACTGTACTCCCTGTACACACACGGCTGTGCTCTCGGCCCCCTACTCTACTCACTGTACACACACAGCTGTGTCCTCAGCCCCCTACTGTACTCCCTGTACACACACGGCTGTGTCTCTCAGATCGCTACGGCAATCCCTGTACACACAGGGCTGTGTCCTCAGCCCCCTACTGTACTCCCTGTACACACATGGCTGTGTCCTCCGCTCCCTACTGTACTGCCTACATACATGGCTGTGTCCTCAGCCCCATACTGTACTCCATGGACACACACGGCTATGTCCTCAGCCCACTATGGTACTCCCTGTACACACACGGCTGTGTCCTCAGCCCCCTTCTGTCCTCCCTGTACACCGACGGCTGTGCCCTCGGTACTATTGTATTCCCTGTATACACACGGCTGTGTCCTCAGCCCCCTACTGTACTCCCTGTACACGCACGGCTTTGCCCTCAGTCCTACTGTACTCCCTGTACTCTGACAGCTCTGGCCTCAGCCCCCTACCGTATTCCTTGTACACACACGGCTGTGTCATCACCCCCGACTACACTCCCTAAGCAACAAAAGATGTGACCTCAGCCCCCTACTGTACTCCCTGTACGCACACAGTTGTGCCCCTCAGCTCGCTACAGTACTCCCTGTACACACACGGCATGTCCCTCAGCCCACTTCCATACGCCTGTACACACACGGCTTTGTCATCAGCCCCCTACTGTACTCCCTGTACACACAGGGCTGTGTCCCTCAGCCCCCTACTGTACTCCCTGTACACACACGGCCTGTCCCTCAGCTCGCTACTGTACTCCCTGTACACACACAGGGCTGTGTCCTCAGCCCCCTACTGTACTCCCTGTACACACATTGCTGTGTCCTCAGCCCCCTATTGTACTCCCTGTACACACACGGCTCTGTCCTCAGACCCCTACTGTACTCCGGTACACACACGGCTGTGTCCTCAGCCCCCTACTGTACTCCGGTACACACGTGGAGGTGTTGCCAAATTCCAAGCAATGCCAACTATAAGTTTGCTGATGACATCACCAAAGCAGGAGAGATATCAAACAAGGATGAGTCTGAACACAGAAAGAAGTTAGTGGGTTTGGTGGCATGGTGGAATGATAATCACCTCACTCTCAAATTCGGCAAAGGTAAAGAACTGATCATTGCCTTTAGAATGAAAGGAGGGGAACAAGCCACTATCTCCATCAACGGTCAAGACAGTGCAGAGCGTCAAGTCCCTCGGAGTGATGATAACTGGCAACCTACCCGGGACTTCTCACATAGGTGTCACAGACAAGATGGTTCAAAAACGTCTCTCCTTCCTCACTTGGCTCAGGATATTTAGCATGCACTACTTCTACAGATGCACTATTGTGAACATACTGTCCGGGTGCATAATGGCCTGGTACGGCAACACTCTGCCCAAGTCCGTCAGAAATTACAGAAGATTGTGTTCACAGCGCAGACTATGACGGACTCCAATCTCTCAACCATTGACTCGATTTACACGGCTCGTTGCCGTAGAAAGGCTGCCAACATCTGTCCAAGATTACTGAGGGAAGAGAGAGAGGAAATAACTAGGGCCTTAACAGATATCTTTGTAACATCCTTGAACACAACTGAGGTCCCAGAGGACTGGAAAGTTTCAAATCTCCTTGTTTAAGAAGGGTAGCATGAATAATCCCGTTAATTATAGACCGGTGAGCCTGACGTCTGGGGTAGGGAAGCTGCGAAAGAAGATACTGTGGGATAGGATCTATTCTCATTTGAATGAAAATGGTCTTATCAGTGATAGGCAACATGATTTAGTGCAGGGAAGGTCATGTCTTACCAACTTAATAGAATTATTTGAGCAAGTGACAAAGTTGATTGATGAGGGAGGGGCTGTAGATGTCATGTACATGGACGTCAGAAAGACTTTTGATAAGATTTCCCATGGTCGGGTAATGGAGAAAGTGAAGTCACATGGTGTCCAGGGTGTGCTAGCTACATGGATAAAGAATTTAATTGGCAAGAGGGGACAGAGCGTAATTGGGGAAGGGAGTTTCTCAAAATGGAGAACTGTGACCAGTGGTGCTCCATTTAAGATGTTTCGAGAAATATACATGAATGGGCAGGGAGCATAGGGATACAGACCTTTAGGTTGAGATGGAGGATTTGGATCGTCGCAGGCTTGGACCGCCGAATGGCCTGTTCCTGTACTGCAATGTTCTTTGTTCTAACATTACCAAAGACACATCATATGCCTGTAAAGATCTCCCACAACCTCTTCCATCAGGCTAAAAGATACAGACGCTTGAACACACAGAGCAGCAAGTTCAGGAACAGCTTCTTCCTAGCTGTTATTAGCCTGATGAATGGGCTCTCCAATCTCAGATAATGCTGATTTTGTTCATATTGACCTCGCCTAGCGCACGCCCTGTGCAGCGTAACCTATATGCCTCTCAGACATGTTTTACAGCCATCGTTCAGTACATCCATGCTTACCTTGATCTTCCTGGATATTTTGGCACAGGACAAAATAAATCCTCATCTCCCTACCCCCAGCTCCCTCCAGTGCTCACGATCAGGTTTCTCCGGTCCTCACCCCCAGGTCCTCCCATTCCCCCAGTTCCCCTTGACACTATCCCCAGCTCCCTGTGAACTTTGTCTCTCACTGTTTCTCTCACACTGCCTATTTCCCTGTGTTTTCCTTTTCCCTGTCTTCTGTTACTTTCCCTGAACGTATTATCTTCCCTCCTCCCTGCACATGCAACTGTTTGTTTCCTTGTTTTGTTTCCTTTCTCTCTTTGACTGACTGTCCATCTGTTTCGCTCGCTGCGTTCTCCCTCCTTCCCTTTGTTTCTGTTTCTTTGTCCTTCGTTGTGATGGTGATGGCTTCTATATTCGTTTGAAGCAGGTGAATGGTTCATTGGTTCGATGTTGGCAATACAATGCATTCAACAAGGTTTTGGTATGGAGGACATAATTTAAAATTATCAGTTAAATTTCAATTGTTGTCAAAACAGCAACCAGAACGTGGGTATCCATTTAACAGCCAATTATTGCATCTAACTATTTTGAAACCGCTCGGCTCACAGTGCTCTGCATACCGGCAACTCAAAGCATTCTGTTCGGGTGCATAATGACCTGACATGGTAACTGCTCTGCCTAGGACCAAAAGAAACTACAGACGGTTTTGTGCACAGTCCAAACCATCACGGAAGACAACCTTTCGTCCATTTGTACTTGTCATTGTCGCAGAAAGGCTGGCAACATCAAAGATCTCCCCCAAAACAGGAATGATATCCTACAAACTCTTCCAACAGGGAGGAGACACAGAAGTTTGAAAACATGGACCAGCATGCTCAGGAACACTTCCTTCCCTACCATTATTAGACTGACAAATTGACATGTCTCACTTTTTAAACAATATTAATCTTGCTAATGTCGATCTTACTTTGCCCACCTCCTGTGAAGCTGTAACCATTGTATGCCCTACTCTGTCCAAGGACCCTGTGATCTCTGTTTTCTTGTTTAGAGTCATGTGCCTGCATTATAATAAAAACAAACCTTTCCATTGTACATTTGACGAAAATAAACGAAACCAAATCTGATCAAACACGTGGACTGCAGGGGCTCAAGGTCTTCTCAGGGGCAACTGGAGAAATGAACTCATGCTGCCCCAGTCAGAGAGACCATATGTAATTAATGAATATACGAAGATGACCACACTTAGGGAGGACAGACAGAGGGAATCAAATCGCTTTAAACATGATCTTAGATATATACAGGTTTCCCTCAGTATTTGTAAGTTGAGTGTTCCTACGAAACCGTTTTCAAGCTGATATGGTGTAAAGTGCAGTAGGACTAATTTATCTGGGAAAAAATTCGACTTTCTTCGTAAAAGTGAAAATCCTGTTCGGATTTATTTTTGCTTAGCGAAACAATGTCATAATGTAAGTCAGTCGGAAAGGGAAGTGGCGAAAAGCGAACTTTGGAAAAGTAGGGGATACCTGTATATACAAGGGCATGATTTTCAGGAAGATGGGAAAGCCGAAAAATAGATGAGGTGAATCTCACATTAAATCTCCAGCCCAGCTGATCATCACTCTCTTTGTTTGCTGTTTTTCTTCTATATCTCTCTTTCTCTATTGATCCCTCCTTCCCTTCAAAGCAGACTTCCCTGTCAACGGTATTAATCACACTCCTTTCCAGCTGCTTTCAGTTCAGGAACGTTCCCCAGCACTTTCTGTTCGTTTCTTTGCATTTCTTTCTATAATTTCAGATTTAGAGCATCATCCTTTATTTGATTTCACCTTCAATTTTATTAATTCGTGGGATGTTGGTATCTCTGCCAAGGGCAGCATTTGGGACAATCACTCATTGCCCTGACTCTGAGGCCATTCCACAAGCCAATATAAAGTTAAGCAGATTGCCATGGATCTCAAGTCACAATTAACCCAGACTGGGTAATAACACTAGATTTCTTTACCGAAGGTGATCAGTGAAAGATGAAGGTTTTCAGACAAAATGTTGCTTTTATATTTGGTTTTCGTGAAATTCGGTTTTATTCCAATTCTTATCATTTTTATTTCAGTTCTGTCATCAGCTGTAGTGGACTTGAAACAAATCATTTGAAGCATTATCTTTCGTTCAATAAATTTTGCTCTGAATTACGTCCAGCGACATTCCTACATTCATGCATTGTCCTAATCATGAAGTAACGCGACTAGAGCAAGTTTGTGATTGAGATATTTGTAATTGGGAAAGTGGTCAGAAGAGAGCTTGAAATCTTTAGTCTGAATTTGAGCAACGTACAGCCAATGGTTTGCTCAGCAACAGCACTGACACAGAGATGAAGATTGTGGATATGAGGAGCTGGGAGTGGACAGGTTTGGTGACAGAGAGAACACGAGACATAAGTCAGTTCAGGGCAAAAAGGGATCTCGTGGTTGTGCACAGCTTTGTTCGCAGATGTTTGTGAGGGAGGGGTCTTCAATTCATGGATAATGAATGGAGACTGAATTGAAACTGAAGACAATAGTTTCTTCCTCTGACAAATATAGGTAACAGAAATTGCAATGAAGTTCAAACGTGTTTATGGGATTAATGAATGGACAGAGGTAGAGAACACCAACAATAGCGAGAATAGGTTAGTAGCACACCCTTCACCCCGCCCAGAATAGCCATCAGCACTGCTGATATCCGATATGGTAGAAATCCCCAAGAGGGGGAAATCTTGAAAAGACTCTAGGAAAACCTCCTCTCCATTTTTGCAATGTTCCAGTCCGCTATTCTCAGATTAAGATCCATGCAGCTGTTGATCTCTGTTACTGTTGGAGCTGACGCATCTGTTACTAAAGTGGGTTAGCGCACTGAATGAAGCGCTTACTAATAGGAGAGAGAAACCCTCCAGTGACACAGTTACATTGCACCGAGACTGACATCAATCACGGTCAGAGCAAACAGTCCCAGCTTTCAATACAGCACAGTCAGTTCACATTATATCTGGACTGGACTACATGTTGACATTTCTGACTATTGGTCACATCTCCCATCATCAATTGCTCTAGTGAAGTCAGTTGTGAGGGAGAATAAGAATATTTTCTTTTCGTAGGCTACATGATTCTGCTCTGTTGTCCGTTTACTATGTTGTAACCATCTCTCCAAAAATCCTTCCACCCCCCCCGCCCCCCACCAAAACAATCACAATCAGGATGTTGTGACTGTGCTGATCTCTCCTCCACGGGACCAAACGCCAGCGAACAGACTGTTACTGGGCACAGCCGCCCTGAACATAGACAGGAAGTGTGGACTTCTCTGAATATTCCTCTCACTGCTCTAATAAGGCAACTTTTGAACTTCCATAGGGAATATGCTTCAGTAATTAATTTATATAAATTGACAGACTTCTAAATGCAGTTTTATTTGATGTAAACCGTATTTTTTTACGCATTTTGGCATCTGTCCAAAACTAAAAGGGATAATTACAATGAAAGTATTCATTTAGACTTATGAATTAATGAGTCAGGTTTGAGTGAACATGATATTGGGTGGGAGATAGGGCGGAATGGGAGTAGTGCCTGTGGAGACTGCATGGGCAGTACAATGATATTCCCCAGTCATCATCCCTCTTTCTGACAGACAGAATTAAATCTAATGCATAACAAGGAAACAGCCAACATTTGGGTGATGCAATGCTGAATGACAATGTGAACTAAAAGAATATTAAATGTGATAAAGTGAACTATAGTTTATATACACACCATTTAATCATTGGGAATACAGATCGAGTAGGGTCACCGGGCCTGAAACATTCACTTTGATTTCTCTTCACAGATACTGCCAGACCTGCTGAGCTTGCCCTCTAAGTTCTGATTTTCTTTTTGTTTGAGATTTATCATATTGTTCATATCTGTCAGGATAATGACAATAAAAAGCAGACACTCGTAACAAAATGTGAAGGGCAATGGGGACAATACAGGAGACTAACAGTAGAGATAGTCATTCCAAGCTGGAAGAGACAATGGGTTGAGTTCCACCCACTTTTGCTGTAAGTTAGTCTGTGATATGTAATCAAAACCTTTGGAGACAGGGTAGACAAGTTTGCTCAACATGGTCACAGAGTGCTCCACCATAAATAATCTATTCCTATTATCTCATGAAATTTCAGCTGCCTCTAAAATGTCTTTTTAAACAAAGTGGAGTTCCTGAGATTTACAGGATCATCAGAAAAAATATTCTTTTTTCCTTTGAATCTTAAAGAAGAAACAGATTTCGGCCGTAACACAGGTGTCACAGACACACCAACTATTATAGGACCAGGAAAGGACTACATTGTCCATATGTAGCTGAAAATGTGTTGCTGGTTAAAGCACAGCACATCAGGCAGCATCCAAGGAATAGGAAATTCGACGTTTCGGGCATAAGCCCTTCATCAGGAAAATTCGAATGCCCGAAACGTCGAATTCCCTATTCCTTAGATGCTGCCTGGCCTGCTGTGCTTTAACCAGTGTTAGGAAGCATTATTAAGGTTAGGTTGTGTTCAGAAACTTTATTGTTAGGTAGTGCTCACGTAAGGTAGTATTAGCAAGTCTGGAAATTGTTAGCTTCACTAGACAACAGTAAGCCATTATGTTACACTAAGAACAGACTGAAACACTGATGGCATAATGAGACCACAGGGAAGGTGAACAGATAACAGGACATTGAAACCGTGTTAGATTGTACGTAGCTCATACTGAGGTAACTGAATGTTATCTCTTTTGGGACCAATCCTATTAGAGTATACCGCTTCTTACCAAATAAGGATGTAGCACTGGGATGCGAGGGGCTAAAAGCTAGACAAAGAGAACAATAGATCAGAAGGCGCTTTCTCCAGTGAGCAGTAAGCATCTCACTGTATTGTGTACGTCTCTCTCTCAGTAAAAGCTTATATTTTGAATCAGATCCAGTGTTTCTCTCCTTCAAACGAACACCAGGGACGGTAGCTCCGTCCTAACACCAGCAACACATTTTCAGCTGTGATCTCCAGCATCTGCAGACCTCATTTTTTACCCGAAGATTTATTGTTCATATGTAACCAAATTCAGCATGTAGCCCTGAAATTGTTGATTAATATACAGCAGAAGCTGAATAACTGTTCATGAAAACTGTTAGTATCTAACAATAGGGAGTGAGTAATGGAAGGTCACGTGAGAACTAGGCCTAGTGTCTGGGTAGGGGGCATTGAGGAGTTCAGTCCCTAAAATTATTGACCATTATTTTGAGTCTGAATGGCTGCAGGGTCCACCCGCGGAAAATGAGGTGTTGTTCTTCCAGCTTGCGTTGAAATGTCCTGGAACACTGCAGCAAGCCTGACGCAGAGATACTGGCCAGGGAACAGGATGGGGTATTAAACTGGCAGGCAACTGGAAACTCAGGGTCTTTTGCAGAGGTACAGCTTGGATATTCAGTGAAGTGGTCACCCAGTCTACCTTTAGTTTCCCCAATGTAGAGCAGATCACAATGTGAGCAGCGAATGTAGTAGACCGGATTGTGGGAAATGTTGGTAGGATGCTGCTTCACCTGGAAGGTATGTTTGGACCTTAGATAATGACGAGGGAGGAGGTAAATGGGAAAGTGTAACAGCTTCGGCAGAGGAAAGTGAAGTGTACCTGTGGTGGGGCCTGGGGGAGGTGGTGTGTGGGGGGGGAGAGGTGTGGGCAGTGAATAACGAGTGGACCAGGGTGTCCTGGAGGAAATGGTCACTTCAGAAGCTGGAAAGGGGAGAGGAGGCAAATATGTGTCTGGTGGTGGCATCTCGCTGGAGGTGGGGGAATGCAGGCTGATGATCTTCTGCATGTGAATGCTGGTGGGATGGTAGGTAAGGATAAGGGAAACTCTAACGTTGTTGCAGCAGGGAAGAAAGATGCTGAGGGTAGAAGTGCAGGAGGTGGGTCGGAACTGGTTGAGGTCCCTGTCAATAACAGTGCTGGGGAGTTCTCAGTTCAGGAAGAAGGTGGACATATCAGAGGCCACATGTTTGAAGTTGACATCATCAGAAGCAATGCGGTGGAGACGGAGGAACTGAGAGAATGGAATGGAGCCTTTGCAGGAAACAGGGTGTGAGGATGCATACTCCAGGTAGCTGTGGGAGTTGGTCGGTTATTACTGGATATCAGTGACCGGTCTATCCTCAGAAATAGAAGCAGAGATATCGAGTAAAGGAAGGGAGGAGTCAGAGGTAGAGAGGTGAATGTGAGGGAGAGGTGCAAATTGGAAACAACGAACTTTTCCAATTCTGGACAAGAAAGAGGAGCAGCAGCGATGATGATATCTACATATTGGAGAAAGAGTTATGGATGGGGGCTGGAATAGAACTGGAAATGGAATGACCTACGTACCCCATGAAGAAACAGGTATAACTTGGGACCACGTATGTATCCATGCAACCCCTCTGTATGGGAGGAGCAGGCTGAAGCAATGGGTCTGCATGGGCAGTTCTGTTTGTGGATTTTCAGGAGGAGATAAAAGCGAACTCTGCTATCAGAGGGCCATCAGCTTCGGGACTGTTAGGTGGGGGTGAGTGAGGGGGGGGGGGAGGTGTGGGCCAGTGAGTGGGAATCTCCAGGTGAAATGTGGTCAGATTTAGTAAATAAAATAGCCTGATGTGCCATGGTAGAGTGATGGACCAGCAGGTGACATGTGGAGGTATGTGAGAGCTGGCACTCAGCCTCTGAAATGTAGAGGTGGGTCCACCAGACTGCAGCAGCACCTCCCTTATCGGCACAGGCTGAATAACATAGCCAGGGTTGATTGAAGCATACAGCGTACAGTCTGATCAGAGGGTGATAGGTTGGATAGGGAGAGGGGGAATACAGAGAATTTAAGACAACTAAACTCAGATGGAAAGTTCTCAATGAGCATATTGAGTTCAAGTAAATGCCAGAGGAATGGATCCAGGTGGAGGGAGAGTGTTGGAGCTGGGCGAAGGGTCTATGGGATGGGGAGTGGACGTTTGTCCAAAGAAATGGACACCGAGGAGAAGATGGTGGAAGAGGAGTTCAACATAATGTCGTGCCTGAAATTCATTAAAGTGGGGGCACAGAGGGATAAAACTGAGACCTTTGCTGAGTACAGAACATTCAGCATTAGAGCGTGGAAGGTTAGGAGGGATGGTGAATACACCACAGGAGGTGGGCTTGGGGGAGGGGATGGAGTCAGAGCACAGGGCATGGTGGTGTGGCAGATTCCAGAGGCCCATAGGCATCTCTAAGTTATTCCATCTTGTGTGCCTCGTATATCTGGTGAGCATGGCGAATGAGCTGGAGAATGAAGTAGAATTGGGGAATGGTACAGCCTTGAGCCAATGTGATGTGATGCTGTTACACAGAGAAAATGTTGATCTCAGTGGCAATGACACCGCACGACCAGTCATCAGAAAGTAAATGATTGAAGATAATCTGAATCGTTACCTTATTGTAATGCTCTGATTTCATTGGGGTGACACTCAACCAGCAAGGTCTTACTTTTCTGAGACTTTAGACCAAACTGTGAAAACTGAATGTATCTTGATGTTATTAATAAAACAAATCCATCCATGGTTTTGGAAGGCACTAGCAAGGGCAGAGTTTATTTGTCATTCCCAATAGCTCTGGGTAAGGTGTCATTGTTCATTGAGGAAATTACCAGCACAGAATTTCCTCTGATTTCCATTAACCACAGTTTGCTGAGGGGGAATGATGCTACATGAATCAAACGCTACTTTGATGGCAAGGGAAGTTACTCTGATCTCACCTCAACTGACATTGGAAATAAGTTAAAATACTAAAGAGAAAAAGGCTAGAACACGGCTTATTGAACAATGTGGTCACTGATCTCGCAACGTTTAAGGACAAACAGATGCATGGACTTCTGATTCTGAGGAGAGTTATTTCCTATTTGGGATGAGGGTGCTTGGTTAAGTGCTGTGACACAGAGACAGGAAAAATACGTTCCACTCTGTATAGGGAAATATCTCACCCTATTCACGGTGCATTGGACAATGACAGACATACACGATTAAACATTGGGCATTGATCATCTCAATCTCATCATTCACTGATGACCAATAGCAGCACAGAAGCCAGGAGCTCCCATCACCCCAGTTGGAAAGCAAAAAGGGGTTAGGGATGGCCAGTGGAAGTGGGAGTAACTAGTGAACTGGTGTGGCAGAAGAAGGGTGTGAAGAGATATCATCAGTGGAAGAGTATGTGGCAGCAGAAGGGGTCGTGCAAGGGAAGTAGGAGTGTAAAAAAGAGTAGGAAGGGGAGGAAGAATGGCTAATGAAGTTTTAGTGACTGGGTAAAGCTTGTTTTTGGAAAAGTGAGGTTGGGTGAAAACCACCACTGTTCAGGAAAATTGGGATCGGATTCCATTGAAAATTAAAATTTGATGCACTTCTTTTTCTATCACTTGATTCTTTATCAGATTGTACATTCACTCTGTAGTTTGTATCTCCATCAAATGCAGGTGACGTGTTTCCCCACCCCCCACCCCCAGTGTTGTGTCTCAACATTTTTGATTTTTTTTTCACAGTATGTATATGCTTCCAATCCAAGGTAGACATGAGAATATGATTTGATCTCCTGCAGTTTGTCCATAACATGGAATTTAATTGAATATATTTCCTCATCACATTAGCTGATTCAAGAAATTAATCAGTGTCCATCCTGCAGATGAAAAATTTCTTCAGTTTTCACTATTGTTACAAAGGACAGTGCCACACAACAGGCTAATGTTCCAGTGCAAGGTGCCAAACCGAATTCTCCCTAATTTAGTTACACGCTTTATGAATAAGACATGCTGAGGGACAGAGTGTAAAAGGTGAGTTTAACTTTGTGTCGCAAATGGTATTTGCAGCTCCCTCATAATAGGTGTAAACTACATCACTCTGTAAATTCCCCAAAATAAGAACAACAAGAGACTGGAATTCTTAATTATTCCTTTGTAAATAACATGTGGAGAACAGGAAGGAGATCAAGGTTTGTTTGTGATATTCATAAATGATGATGGTGAGAATGTGGAAGATGGATGGAAGTGGAATGATAACTAATGTTGGGGATGACACAAAGATTAGCTGGGTGCTTCACAGTGAGGAGGACAGGGTTAGGCTACAGGACGATATAAACAGATGATTTCAATATCCAGATTTATGGCCGATGAAGTTTAACACTGATAAATGTGAGAGGATGCACATCTAAATTAACAAGACAAGTGACAACTCAAACTTTGAAGAGCGAGGGCTAAACTTGCTCCTTTTTTCTTTGAAGCAGGGAAGGTTGAGGAGGGAACATGGTACAGGTGTACAAGGGAATAAAGGGTATGGAGAGGACGAACAGACAGCCGCTGTTTCCCTTACTCTAACGGTCAAAAACAAAAGGAAACATACTTAAAGTGAAAGACAGGGGATTGAGAGGGGATTTCTGGAGTCTGTATTGAACTGAGAGGGTGGCACAGACATAGAATATAAACTTCCTATGTGTGGAAACAGGCCCTTCTGCCCAAAAAGTCCACACTGATCCTCCAAAGAGTAATCCACCCAAACACATTCCTCCTATATTTACCCCTGACTAATGTACCTAACCTACATGTCTCTGAACACTTTGGGCAATTTAGCATGGCCAATTCACTTAACCTGCACATCTTTGGATGGTGGGAGGAAATCGGAGTACCTACAGGAAACCCACGCGGATATGGGGGGAATGTGCAAAATCCATACAGGCAGTCACCCAAAGCTGGAATCAAACCTGGGTCCCCAGCGCTCTAAGGCAGGTGTGCTAACCACTGAGCCGCATTTCTGCCCCTAATAGCACATGTCTGGAATGCACTTCCTAGGCGGGTGATTGATCAGGTAATCTCACAAATGTTAAAAAACGCCTTTGGATATGCACTTGGTGATGCAGGCTCGCATTTTCATTCAATTATTCTATGGCAGCCACGAACACTCAGATATATTCTGAAGCAATAGCTAAAGGCAGTTCCTAGTTTGTCCCATTGACTGTACTCAGTAAGTGAGCCTCCAGTGAAGTGCTGGTATTATCTCCCACTTTCTATTTAAATGTTTCGGTTTCCTTGAGTTGGTAATGTAATTACCGGTGTCCATGATGTCATTTCCTGCCCTTTTTCTCAGAGGATGATAGATGGAGTCAAAATTGATGTGTTTGTTGATGGAGTTCCGGTTGGAATGCCATGTTTCCAGGAATTCTTGTGCTTGTCTCTGTTTGGCCTGTCCTAGGATGGATATGCAGACCTAGTCAAAGTGGCGTACTTCCTCATCAGTACGTAAGGTATTCGTATTGGGATCATGTCTTTTGTAGCGAGCTGATGTTCATATATCCTGGAGACTAATTTTCTGCTTGTTTTTCCGTTGTAGTGTTTGTTAAAGTTCTTGCAAGGCTTATTTTTCCTGGAGCAGAACAGACAAAGATGTGAATTTATTGCGGTGCTCAAAAGTATGAAAAACGTTGCAGAGTAGAAAAAGAATACTCTATTAGTAGGCATTATAGCATCAAGGAATTCTAATTTCAAGGTTGTCAGTAAAAGAGCTAGAAGTGAAATAAGGAAAAAAACCGTCTTAATTTAGAGAGTTGTTACGAATTGGAATTGAATGTTTGGGAAAGTTGAGGATGAAGATTCAAAAGAGAACTGGATATATATTTGGAAATTATGAATTTAACGGGCAACAGAGAGAGGGCTGGCAAATGGGAGGTGCTTGAGAGATATGTTTGGAACTGATGCATACGTAATGGCCAAGGGTTCCTCCTGTACTTTAAAGTTTTGTACTCTATCATGTGTCAGCTGTGAATAAAAGTCAGTATCCAATTATTTCACTATGTAAATGCTCACAAATATCTGATTACTTGGTGCAGCGTAAGCATTTAAAATGCAAGTATTGCAAGGTCAGCTTCATTATGAAGTCTAATTACTAGTCTGAACATGAATATTTTACATGTTGTATTCCCATTACTAAAACAAGTATATCATTCCTTTGTCAAAAACTCTTTGGAAAGCTTTGACTTTTCACTGACACAATATTATGTTCGTTGCTTTTTTTTTACTCTCCACGTTTCATATTAAACATCATTCATTCTAAAAATTGGCAGTTTTCAAATTATTATTCAGTAAAATTTGAAAGCACAAATAATTGATTTAGTTTAATGTTCACAGTCCATGGTAAATCATTGAAATTTTTAAATTGCTGGCAAATAGCTGAAGATCGTACATTTCAGTGAGAAATTAAACTGATTGTTTACATATAAATGTATAAGAACGCTAATTCTATTTGTATGTTCAGTCGTTTTCTCACTCTGAACATGTTATCATTCAGAAACCAACCACTTTAAAAATATTGGAGTGGCAAAACATTGCTTTGAATCCTGACATTGAATGTCTAATTCTGATTACCACAAGATGTATGTTCTTTCTTCGATAAAATAAAATGTACGTACTTTATTTCTGTGTTAGAAAATCTTGACAGGAGTTTATATTTTAGTTCCATAAATATAGAATCAACAGAATTGATTGATCAGATTCTAGTTCAGTTGAATGATTATCGTTCACATCTTATTTTTGCCCAATTCATGGAATATAGCAAACATCCGACTATTGTTCGGCTCAGTAAACTCACCACCTTGCAATGAGCTACGCTGAAAATTGCTTCCAATAGATCTGAAATCATTTACAGTGTTATTGGACCTCACAGCTGCCTGAGATACACAGAGACTCAGTCGCCTTTTCCAAAATCTGTACATTGAGTTTCTAACCTGGTTCGGGGCAGTCAGTCAAACATTACCTCAAAACAAATAATTTGGAATCCACCTTGGGCAGGGGGAGGACCCGCCAACTGATCTCAGTGTAGGTACAAATGTTGTCCAGGTTAAATACTAATGGCTGACCAGCAACCAAGTTTTAAAATTCATCTTCAGTCAGATCCTGGCCCAGAGAGCAGACGTGTTGACATGGAGAGCCAGAATTACACCATACAAGTTACCTACGGTGATGAAATCTGACCTGCCTCCAAGATTCCATACACCTGCACTCCGGGTGAAGACGTTAACAAGTTGACAATCTATTGCAGTGTCTTGTGCCTCACAAAGAAACCTTTAAATCCATATCTAATAAATGTCACCTTCACATTCTCCAGTGTCAAAATAAATTTGTACATCTCTGTGAATGGTCAGAGATTACTACATGGGTCACACAGTAGAATGTATGTGAAGTAACCAGCAGCAAACGGCAATCCAAAAATCACATTAATAACTGAACTTGACGGATTCTGTCTGGTTTAAGTTACCACACATATTATACTGGCTTTCAGGTGACTGTAACAATGCACACCATAACTGGAGGATTTGGCCTTACACCGCTCCACAGCTTCCTGATCTCACACACATCATTCCCTCACACATTCAACAACTGATGACAATCCACAAGCTGGGTGAAACTGGTAACACAGAACAGTGCAGAACAGTGCAGCACTGTACAGGCCCTTCGGTCTTTGACGTTCCGTCGACCTTTGATCCTACTCTAAGATCAAACTAACATACATACCTTTCATTATACTATCATTCATGTACCTATCCAATTATATATCCCTAATATAGTTGACTTTACTGCAACTGCTGGCTGTTCCTTGTACACACCCACTCCTCTGTGAAAGAACCTAACTCTGACATCACCCCTAAACCTTCCTTCAATTACCTTAAAATCATACCCCGTCGAGAGTCATTTCCACCCTGGCAGAAAGTAAATGGCTATCCACTCTATCGATGTCTCTCATCATCTTGAACAAGTCACGTTCCATTCTCCTTCGTTCCAATGAGAAAAACACCCTAGCTCCCTCAAATTTTCTTTGTAAGACATGCCCTCCAGTCCAGGCAACATCTTGATAAATCTCCTCAGCACCCTCACCAAAGCTTCCACGTCTTTCCTATAACGAGGCAACCAGAGCTGATCACAATATTCTAAGTTGGTCTCACCAGGGCTCCATAGAGTAGCAGCATAACCTCGCAGCTGTTAAACTCAATCCCTCGGCTAATGAACACATCAAACAGATCCTTAACAACCTTATTAACCTGGGTAGCAACTTTGTGGGAGCTATGTCATGAACCATATGATTCCCCTGTTCCTCCACAATGGAAGAATCCTGCCTTTAACCCTGTATTCTGCATTCAAATTCGATTTTCCATAATGAATCGTATCCCATTTTCCATATCGAACACCATCTGCCACTTCGCAGCTTTTTATTGCATCCTGTCAATGTTTCTGTTGCAAACTACAACAGCCCTCCACCCTATCTACAGTTCCACCAACCTGTGTTACATCATCAAACTTACTAACCTACCCTTCCACTTCGTCATCCTCGTCATTTATGAAAATCACAAACAGCAGAGGTGCCAGAACCGATCCTTATGGAACACCACTGCTCACCTAGTTCCATACTGAATACTTCCCATTTACCACCGCCCTCTGTATTCTATGGGTTAGCCAATTCTATATCCAGGCAGATAGGTCTCCCTGTATACCATGCCTCCTTACATTCTGAATGAAACTACCACCTTGTTAAAATCCATGCACTCCACATTCACTGCTCTACCTTCTTCAGTGTGCTTCATCCCATCCTCAAATAATCAAATAAGAGTTGTGAGGTATGACCTGCCCCTCATAAATCCATGCTGACTATTTCTAATCAAACCTTGTTTTTCCAGAATCCTCTTCAATAGTTTGCCCAATACTGATGTAAGACTGACTGGTCTGTCATTCTCAGGAAAATCCCTGTTTCTTTGCCTGAACAAGGGATTACATTTGCCACCCTCCAATCAACCGACGCTACTCCAGTGGAGAGTGAAGGTGCAAAGACCATCGACAAAGGCACAGAAATCTCTTCGCTCTCTTCCTGTAGTAACCTAGAGAGTTTCCCGTCTGGCCGAGGGATTTATTTATCCTTATGTTTGTACTTCAAACAGTCTGTATTTCACCTCAACTTTTTACTCCCTGTCCAACCAAATGATTGACGGCTTTCCATTTCAGGACTCTGTATAGTGCTGCCTTCCTGAGCAAGTATGGTTCCCTATATCCTGTGTATTATGGAATGGAAAACATGGGAAGCTTTGACTCTGCTGCTCCTCAGATGCAGCATGACTGCCTGTGCTTTTCCAGCGCCACAATTTTCGACTCTGATCACCAGTCCTCACTTTCTCCATCACTGAGGGCTGTCCCCTCTGCACACTGAGCAGGGAACTAATCAGCAGAAACTCGTTGTATCTGGAGCTGACTGTTCAGTTCTGGAAAGTTGCATTTGATGAACACATTTACTAAAAAGGAATTTCACATTCAACAAATATTCATTCAGTCCCAGAGTTACAGTTTTGGTTCATGAATTGGACAGGTTGATAACGAACAGTGAATGACTGAAGAACCCCGAAGTACAGAGTATTCAAGGTGATATATTCCAGCTTGGATGTGCTTTACCTTGATGCTGGTAAAATTATCAGACAGACAGATATGATAAGAAAACGAGGTGACATGTGGAAGTGTGACATTTTTGCCATTACAGAGATGTGTTTGAGGGAGGTCGGAGCTAACAACTCAATATTCTGTGGTACCAGCACAAGAGTCAGGACTGAAGAGAGGGTAAAAGAGGAGGTGGTGGCTTATTAATTATGGAGTTAGTTACTGGCGTAAGAAGGGACGATATCTTGAAAGGATCTTCTAAAGAGACTTGGTGGTTCGAGCTCAGGATCAAAACCATGACAGAAAAACTGCTAGCGATATATTATAGACCCCCAGATAAAGGACAGTACCGGAGCAGGTATGAAACCAAGTTATTGAGGTGTGTAAAACAATAATAGGATAGTTATATTCAGGCATTTCAATTCCAAACATTCATTCGATCAGTGATAAATTTTTAAGAGGGGCAGGTGTTTTTAAATTTATTCCAGAGAGTTTCTTGTATCAACATAGAGCAGCTTAAACAATGGGCCGTGCAGTGCTGGGCCTCACTGTGGGGAATAAAGCCAGTCAGCTGTTCCAGGCGGAGGTGGGAGAACATTACAGGACCAGTGAATGCGATATCACACATTTTGACTTTGCGAATGAAAAGACCCCAAAAATGTTAGAAAAATAAGAGCTTTTTGCATTGAGGAGACAGATTTTATGGGAACAAATGACAGGATCTGGCCCAAGTGCAATTGTTTCTGTGTGAAACTGTAGCAGAACAAGGTTGGGCGTGGGTGGGGGGATCATTTGACTAAAATGGAATTGATGACAGTGTCGGTCCAGCATGTTACACCGAAGATAAAATTTAGGAAAACAAATCCAGAGAATATCAGATGTCGACACAAATTCCGAACAGGATGAAAAGGAAAAGAGAAGCTTAAATCTGGTACCAAGTGAGCAGGTCAATGAAGGTCCTAAAAGAATATAGCAAGTGGAGGGCTAAACTTAAACTATCAGTGGAAGAGCCGAAGGAGGGTTGATAAAACATTAACGGGTAAGATTAGCAAGAATCCACAGTCATTTTTTTTTTGGTTTATTAAGGGGAAGAGGATAACGCGGGAAAGAATGGGAGTTTTAGAGACTAAGGGGACAGCCTGTTCGCAGAACCAGAGAATATGTTAAACACACCCTTCGAATCGGTCTTCAGTTTGGAGAAGCAGTTCCTGGATTCAGGGAGAGTGACCGTTTGACCCTTGAGCAAATTGACACAGGAGCTGAGGAAGAATTGGAATTTTATGCAAGATGGAGTGGGTAAATCACCAGATTAAAGACCACTAAGTCTCACATCAGTGAGAGGGAAACAATTGTAGAAAATTCGGAGGGTTGTTGAGGCTGGATCATTAAATATCTTCAAGGCTGAGACAGACAGATTTTTATACAAGCGTTACGGGGAAATGACAGGAAAGTGGAATGGGGGATTAACAAAATAATATAACCTAATCGAAGGAAAAGCAGACTCAGTGAGCGGATAGACATATTGTTGTCCCTACGTCTAATGGTGTTCTTTTCCAAGAAACTTGTATTCACAAGAACATCAACCTCTCTAACTATGGAATGAGACACAGTTTGGAATGCAATTGAGGGATTCAAGGAATTCATAAACGCAATACAAATAGACAGAAAGTACGAGAGGACTGTAACAACACGGATTGCCTGTTAGGGTGAGGATTTGCATCGACACAATCACCACTACCAGAAGAAAGACGTCAGCAAGACACCCTCCAAGGCCAAGAGCAGACCTGCACTGGGGAGCAGGTAGTCTGCGGCCAGGTGTCAAGGAGTGCTGAAGACCTAAACACTACATCACTGTGGTGTCTCCTTCCTTCCCTGACCAAAATTAAATTTGGAGGGGTAGAGAGACATGCCGTTGGTAGCAGAGTAAGCAGGAAAGCTTTGACATGACAGGCTTCGGATAGCTCAGCTCAGCGAAATGTACAGGTAAACTCTAATAAAGTTCTTTTATCTTTATTGTTACAGCAGTCGAGATGGCATTTAGGGCAGTTGCACGCTCCATCTTGTGAGATGTGGTAGCTCAGGGAGAATTCAACCGTCCCTGATGGCTACACGTGTGGGCACTGCACCCAGCTTCAGCTCCTGGGAGACCGTGTTAGGGAGCGACGCTGGGCGGCAAGGTGGATCATGGGTTAGCACAGCTAACTCAGACCACCAGTGATCAAGGTTCAAATCCTGCCTCGGGCAACTGACTGCGTGGAGTTTGCACATTCTCCCCGTGTCTGCATTGGTTTCCTCTGGGTGCTGCGGTTTCCTCCCACAGTCCAAAGATGTGCAGTTTAGGTGAATTGGTCATGCTTAATTACCCGTAGTGTTGCGTGTAGGGGAGTGGGTCAGGGTGGGCTGCTCTTCGGTGGGTCGGTGCGAACTTGTTGGACCAAAGGCCCTGTTTACACACTGTAGGTAATCTAATCTAGGATGCACTGAGGATCATCTGAGATACTGACAAATTCATAGACACGCCCCTAGTTATGTTTCTTTAATGACTGTAATATTCCAGTCCAACGTTCATCGTCCTGAGTTAATTAGCCTTACCTGTCAGTCCTGTTGTATTTCAATGAACACAATTTAATCCAACAGGCGTTCCTTGCTTCCTGTCATGTTCCAGGCAGAGAGTAGATCGGTGACCACCATGAATGGAAAAGGGAGTAGGCAGGAATTGCAGGAATCCCCTGTGGTTATTACCCTCGAAAACAAGTAGACCATTTTGGATTGTTGGGGGCAATGTCCGTTCAGGGGAAAGCAGCAGTTGCCAGGTTGGTTTTACGACCACTGGCTCTTGGGCACAGCGGGAAAGGGTAAAGGTAAACAGGCGTTAAAGTTAAGAGGGTCGATTGTTAATGGGACAGATCAGAGATTCTGTGGTCGCAAACGGGAATCCAGGATGGTGCGTTACCTCCTAGGTGCTAGGGTCCAGGATGTTTCCAATTGGCTGCAGAACATTCTCAAGGGGGAGGGTGAGCAGAAGAAATCATTATGCACGTTGGCACAAATGATATCCGTAGAAATAGGAATGAGGTCCTGCAGCATAAGTACAGAGAGCTAGGAGAATCATTCTTTAAAAATACCTTGACAGTGATAATCTCCGGAGAGGGAGATTAACGTCAGAGATTTGCACTGAAGCGGATTCCAATATCTTGGCGGCCAGTTTTGCTCGGGTTACAAGGGAGGGTTTAAACTAGATTAGCAAGTGGTCATATCCTCAAGAGCAGGGAGGCAAGTGGAAGGAGATACAGTAATCAGAAATAGTAAGGTTAGGCTGGAAAACGACAGAGAGAAAGTAGTGCCTTTTGGATTAAATTGCATCTGTTTCAATGCACGAAGGCTGACAGGTAAGGCCAATGAACTCAGGGTGTGGATAGGTAGGTGGGACTGGAAAATTATAGCCATTACAGAAATATGGCTAGGTGATGGAAAGGACTGACAGCTTAATGTGCTAGGGAACAGGTGCTTTAGGTGAGACAGAGATGGTGGAAGGAGGGGAGGGGGAGTTGCATTTCTGATGAAGGGGAGTACCGCAGCAGTAATCAGAGATAAAATAACTGATGGATCACCCAATGAGGCTTTGTGGGTGGAGTTAAGAAATAGGAATGGAATGGTGAGGTGTTGGAGTTGTAATATAGGCCCCCAAAGAGTCAACAGGAATGGGAGTAACAAATATGCAGGGAGAGAGGGGAGACCTGCAGGAGCAATAGGGTTTCAGAATGAGGGTTTCAGCCCCTGGAGCCTGATATACAATTACAGGAGGAGGCCAATAAACCTCTCGGGCCTATAAAACTGTAACCAGATCATGCAGCACCAGTATCCAGATACACAGCAACAGGATCAGTCTATTCAGCTGCTTGAAGTCAGTAACACAGGAAATGGAAGAGGCCGAAAAGTGACTAGACTATGGGGTTTACTGGAATAAAACCAGGCTACATAGCCCCTCAGACCTGCACTTCCATTCAGTAAGTCAGGGCGATCTGTACTCGGCCGCAATTTCTCTTTTATGCCCAATTCTTTGTAGCCCTCGACTCTCTGACGGGTCAAAATCCACTGACACCCACTCGCACCCCCCAAACATTTCAGTGCTTTGGCCTCCTCAACTGTCTGGTCCCAACCGTCACTACCCTCTGAGAGAAGGAAAGACTCCCCATACATATACCTTGGCCTATTGAAATGGATAGAAGATATGAACACAGCGTAAAGTGACTGGCCCTGATATCATGGCAGTATTTGATTGAGCGAGATGTCAAGGAGACTGAACAGAATTTAACTTAATAGGAATTAGTTGTAAACTCCCCAGTGGTTGAATCATTCAGAACACAATGGGGCTGGTGGACATCAATCCTCCCAGTCCCTGGATATCCCTGTGGGCAATCCTCAGGGTAGCTTCTTCGGCATAAACATCTTCAGCTGCGTCATCAATGTCTTTCCCTCTGTCATACGATCAGAGGTGGTGATGTTCTGTGAAGATTATACAATGTTTAGAACAATGAGTCACCTCCTAACGTACTCAGGTATCAAATCTGGACAACATTCAAGCTTGTGCTGCTAACGTAAAGGTAACATTGATCAAAAGCACTGCTGGACATTAAATATTTCCATGGTTAAAAGAAAGAGGAACTCCTTCAGCAACTCTAGCTGGTTTCACAGTAATATAAAAAAGCCATTCCGCCCATCTGATCTGTTGGATAACAAGAGGGGCAATGCGTTCACTCACTCCTGCCTATTACACAAGAAGACAATTTTAAGAAAGACAGTAGATGTTGGAATACAAAATACACACGCAGGAAGCTGGAAGAACAATATAAGCAAGGCAGCATCAAGACGTTGAGAAGTGAACGCCTTGGATATAACCATTCATTAGGACTGTGGATGGGAGTAAGGGAGTCGATAGATAAAGTGGCGGGTGAGGGAGGAGGAGGCAGAGTGACGAGGTGGGGGATAAGTGAACACAGATCAAGGGTATCTGCGGGAGATGATGGGATGGCTGAGTCCAGTTGGTAGGTAGCTGGACAAAAGCTTGCTCAGAGGAATGGAAGGGAGGGGAGAGTCTGGGAAGGGAGTCGGGGGATTGGAAGGGAGGTTATTTGCAATTGGAGAATTCAATGTTGCGTCCCCGGGGTGTAGGCTGCACAGGAGACAGATGAGATCTTGTTCTTCCAAACCATGGTTTGGTTCGTTGTGGCAATTTAGGACGCCAAGGATGGCCATGTTGGAAAGGGACTGGGAAAGAGAATTGAAATAGGAGTAATTTAGCTAGGATGGCTACTACATTTTAAAACAAAGACTTTATTCATAAAATTATACAATGAAACACAAAGAACAGAATAAAGAATCACGACAGAATTCAACCAATTCAACTAAACTTACTTATGCTGCTCCGAGCATACGCAACTGTCCCAATAATCAAACTCCCAATAAAAAACAGTACAAATGGAACAAATACTTCCAGGTTGAAATTGAAGGTCAGAAACGAGAGAGAGTTTCCACACAGTTCCCAGATGAACTTCCCAGTTCAAAACTCAACTGAAAACTGCTCAGCTCAAATCAGCTCAGCAAGTTCAGCTAAAATAGCTCACCACTCTCCGTTCATTATACTGGTCACTTATAAAGCATGACCACTTTGGCCTGAAGTCTCATCTGTTTCCATATAAACAAAAGGCCTCTAAAAATCCTTTTCATCTCTGTACCAAACCAGACTGATATGAGCTTGGCCCCGTTTTAATGTCCCTGCGAAAAAAACCAAGGATAGAGTCTCCTTTAGCTAAGTTTACCACCAAGCCTGCCTTCTGAGGTTGATTGCACAAGTCTGATAAATGCTCTAAATGTTCCTTCCATGAGTGACTAAAAATCATCAGGTCATCAACGTAGACCACACAGTTGGGTAATCAGGCAATGACCTTATTATCAGTCTCTGAAATGTTTCTGGATCGCTTTTCATACAAAATGCCACAATTTGAACTGCCCATTTGGCATTACGAAAGCCGAAATTGCCTTTGCTCTCTCTGACAGAGGTCCGTGCCAGTAGCCTCTGAGCAAATCCAACTTAGAAATGTAAGTAGCTTCTCCCACTTTTTCGACACAGTTCTCCAAACATAGAATTGGATCCGCATCAGTCTTTGTAACGGCACTGACTTTGTGATAGTCCACACATGACCGTTGGGTACCATCTGGCTTTGGTACCATGACTATATGTGAACTCCAGTCACTGTAACTCATTTCGATTGTGACATATTGGAGTGTGCGCTCTATCTCCTTCTGAACCTGTGCCAATTTTGGACAGTCATGGCCATAACGATGTTGCTTAATCAGAACAGCATCTCCTGTGTCTACATCATGCACAATTATGTTCGTACTTCCCAGTTTATTTCCGCATATCTCTCCACAAGATAGTAAAAACTCTTTCAGGTCACTTTTCTTTTCTTGTGTAAAGTAACTCAACAATTCATCCCAATTTTTGACAACTTCCTCATTCTCCAATTTGATTTGAAGAATGTCCAATTCAGAATCCTCTGAACTTGGTTCTTCCTTCTGTGCTGTAATCATTAACACCTTCTCCTCTTCCTTTCCTTCCCTATCAAAATACCTTTTGAGTGTATTCACATGACACACTCTGTGAGATCTAATCCAGTCTGGAGTCCGTATCAAATAGTTCACCTCATTCAATTTCTTCCCAATTTGATAAGGTTCGCCAAAACTTGCTTTTCAAGGTTCAGCTGTTACTGGAAGTAACACCAATACTTTACCCCCAATTGCAAAATTGCCAATTTATGATTTCTCATCCACTTCCTGTTTCATTGTATGCTGCAATACTTTTAAATGCTGTCTACCCAACTCTCCAGCTCTACTTAATCGTTTCCTAAAATTTGACACATCATCCAAATGGATGGTCTCTGAATTCTGACTTATTAATTTCTCCTTAACCAATGTTAATGGTCCTTTTACTTTCTGCCCACAAATTCATTTAAATAGACTGAATTTGGTCAATTCATTCTGTGCATCTGTGATCACAAAAAGTTCAAAAGCAATTTCCTTATCGCAATCATCTGGATAATCCTGACCATAACACCTCAACATGGTCTTCAGTGTTTGATGACATCTTTCTCATGCTCCCTGTGATTCCAAATAGTATGCAGTAAATTTGAATTGCTTTATTCCCAAGTTATCCATCATCTCCGTGAATAGTCCGGATGTGAGGTTTGATCTGTCTGGATCTCTATTGGTAGTCCATACCTAGTAAAAAAAATAAGCATTTTTCTACAACTCTTTTAGCTGTGATGCTGCATAATGGGCCTGCCCCTGGAAATCTAGTCGACATCTTCATTATTGTTAATAAATACTTATTCCCACCTTTTGTTTGAGGTAGGGGCCTACACAATCTATCAAGACTCTTGAGAAAGGTTCCTCAAATGTTGGAACAGGTATTAAAGTTGCAGGTTTATTACTGTCTGTGTGACATGTTTGAGACATCTGGCAAAATTCAACTACATCTTTGTGTAGTCCAGGCCAGTGAAAGTATCTTTGTATTCCAGCCTGTAATGTCCTAACCCCGAAATGATATCCAAGTGGTAGCTCATGTGCCACTCACATCACTTCCTTTCTGTACCCAACAGGAAAACAATTTGAAGAATTTCTGTCCACGCCTGATCTGCTTCAATGTGCGCTGATCTCCATATCCACATTAAGACATCATTTGTTAAGTAATAACAAAAGGAATGCATTCATTCTCTTTTTTGCTAAATGTTTTTTGATATAACTTTTGTAACTCCTCATCTTTCTGCTGTAATTCAATCACCTTAGCAGAGCTAAAAATACTTTCATGTTTTCATACTTGCTCCTTCAGTTCCACTTATCTGATCAAAAAGAAACTTTCGGATAACTCTGTGTCAGTTTCCTTATCTCTGCCATTAACCCGCTTCAACCTGTGCATTTGTGATCTGCTGATGACGTAATCAGGGAAGATTCCTGGATAAACATTCTCCAGGTCTTCAGTTCCCTGCATCTCCACTGGCTTTTCAACTAGAGTAGGTAGCACGCCTACCAGTTAATCAGCTATATTAATTGCAAGGACAATTTTTATTCCTGGAGCTGAGAGTTAGGAGTCCAGTACACCTACCACACATTTTCCACTCTTCTCTGGACTCCATCGCCTCACTTTACATAACTGAGCACTTTTTGTCTCACTATGAATTCCTGTTCCCAGCACATTTTCTGGCAATAGTCTCTGAAGAGTTCATAAAGCCTTACCCCTCAGCATTACAGACTGAAAATATCCTGTGTCAATTAATATTGGAACCTCCTTACCAATTACTCCTGGCCTATGTGAATAAACTTTACCCTTCCATGTCGATATTTTTACGCAGATTTAGCATGTCCACTGATCATATTGTACACTCTAAGGCAGTTGCCTAACTCCCCCTATGCTTTTTGTTACTTGTTCAACGAAACTTCCAGGCTTGTCTTGTTATCCTACAGCTGGTTTTCTCCCAGCTCACCAAGATTGTGAATTTGTGTGGCCCACTTTATTACAATGGAAACACCATAGTATTTAAACTTCTTTGTCCCCCTCAAGGTTTTCTTTATTAGGGTGGTAAATTATCCTTACATTCTACACTGTGATCTACCTTTCCCTTTGCACATGAGGATATCTCTTTGCTCCAATTTCTGTCCCTCAGAGACCAGAACTGGTTCTGGAAAGCAAATCAAGTTTATGGACCTTTTCATAATCATCAGCCATTTCAGCAGCTAACCTTGCTGTTTGCAGTCTCTGCTCTTCCACCTGAGTTTGCACTACTTCAGGTAGTGAATTTTTGAATTTCTCCAAATACTAACCTCTCTAGGGGCATTATAGCTTTGCCTGAATTTTAAAGCTCTTATCCAACTATCGAAATTAGTCTGTTTGATCCTTAGAAACTAAGTGTAGGTTTGACCAGGATCCTCATTAGATTCCTGAAAGGTTGCCTATGTTGACTTAATGTTTTTTAAAAATTTCTTCAGACTCCCCAGATACCTCCTTTGATAGGGATGTGAATACCTCACCAGTCCTACCTACAAGTTTCGTTTGGATCAACGAAACCCACATTGCATCTGGCCACTGCATTTGTTGAGCCAACTTTTCAAATGAGACGAAAAGGTCATCACATTCTTCTCATCAAGTTGAGGCAATGCTTGAACATGAGCAAACAAATTCTCACTCGGCTTCTGACTACCAGGGGTTGTTCATCCGCACTCTCTTCCTTACTAACCCCACCCTCAGTTGTTATCTCCAGTGTTTTACAATGACTTCCCTTTTTAAGTGTCAGTTTTTGCTATTCAGAAGCTCTCTCTTTCTCTCTCCACTGCTGCTTTCACTTCTGCCATTCTTTCTTTTTACTCTCTGTTCTGCTGCTCTCTCTTTTCCCCTTCCTTCTGCATTTTATTGAAAGTCAAATGTCTCATTTTGGCTGCCCTTTCCTTACGTCTCGCCACTAACTCAAGATGTTTCATTTGCAACTGAATTATTCCCATCTCTGTAGATTCTGATGGTTTCTCCAGCAAGTTTAATTGACGAGCTACTGCTGTAATTACCTCTCCTTTCCTCACAGAAGCAGTCAGTTCCAATTCCAGCTTCCCTGCTAGTTCTTGCAAATTGGTCTTATTCACTTTTCGTAAAATATCCAAAGTCACTGCGTGCACAACGAGGAAACGTTTGGCGACTGAAATAGCCATTAGTATTCGAAGCTTTGTCAACCCAGTCAAACTAATACCCGAAGCAAAGACACTAGCATCTCCCACTCGCTGTTAAAATCCAGGAATGAGCCCCCAGTCTGTTATGGACGAGGCTAGACCACTCAATACATTCTTAAGCAAGCAGCCCAGAGCATAACTTTGTAGTTTGTTTTGGTAATTATCCAATGAAAATTACCCAGTGTAATTTAGCTAGGGTGACGACTAGATTTTTTTTAAAAAAAGTTATTCACAAAATTACACAATGAAACACAATGAACAGAATAAAGATCCACTACAGAATTCAACTGATCCAGCTAGACTTAATTATGCTATTCCAAATACACACAATATTCCCAATAATCAAACTCAATTGAAATAACGTCATAATGGAATGCATGTTTCCAGGTTGAAGCAAAATGGCAGAAAAGAGAGAGAGTTTCCACACAGCTCCCAGTTGAAATTCCCAGTTTAAGACTCAACTGAAAACTGCTCAGCTCAGCTCAACTCAGCTAGCTCAACTAAAAGAGCTGACAACTCCCCGTTCGTTATACACGTCACTTCGAAAGCATGACCACTTTGTCCTGTAGTTTCGTCTGTTTACATATAAATAAAAGGCCTCTGAAAATCCTTTTCATGTCTGTACCAAACCAGACTGATCATAGCCTGGCCCCATTTTATTGATGCTCTGACAAACATCAAGGACAGAGTCTACTTGAGCCAATGAACAGCTTTTAGCAAAAAAGGATTGATTTGTGACAGAGAAGACAGGCTAGTGTTCTGTATGGAGGTAAGAAGCTGGTGGAAATGGCTAGTACTATCAGAGTGTGGCTGATGACAGATTTGTGAACAACATGACGTTCAATGCAAGGTCACACACCAACTGTATATCTAGACGGTGAGAGTTCATTCAGAACCTGGAGCTCTCTCTCGCAACCAACATGGGGACTCCATAGAGCTCTGTAAATTATCATAGAGTCATAGAATCCTATAGCACAGAGACAGGCCATTAGCACAAACTGGCTCATGCTGATCAAAATGTCCATCCATGCTAACCCCATTTCCCTGCGCTTGGTCCATATCCTTCTAAAGTTTTTCTATCTATGTATTTGTCCAAATGTGAAGACACATAGCATGGAAAACATGGTATAACTAAGGCTATACGTGTTTTGTTTTGAAACTAATGAGTGTTGATTGATAACACTATAGTGTTAATGCAATCACGTTTTTAATCTTTTTGTAGCATTACCAGATTAAACACTTATTTCCTTCATACTCTCCTCATGGTACCATCACTGCAGGAATTGTCTGGTGAAACTCCATTACACCGTCTCTCTGTAACAAGGAGTCATAGAGATGCACAACATGGAACCAGATCCTTCGGACCGACCCGTCCATGCCGAGCAGATTTCCCAACCCAATCTAGTCCACCTGCCAGTACCCGACTGCTCTGTAGGGATTCTGTTAGTGCCTCATGATCAAGGACATCCAGCTCCTTTTCATCAAGAGCACTTCCCATCATCTCGCCTTCTCATAAATACAAAATGAGAAGGATTACATTTTTTTCCAATCATTTATTTGGCTTATGAAGCAAAGTCACACCAACAACAACATCACTATTGCCATTGGCGTTGGTTGGAGATACTGAGGAGGCGATGATGCAGCTGTATTATCTCTGAGTATGAATCCAGGGAATCAGGTAATTATCCAGACACCGGATCCGAATCCCACAACGCCAAATGTTGGAAATTGAATTCAATAAAATATCAGCAATTAAGAATCAAATGAAACAATGCAACCATTGTCGATTGTCCTACCTAGCACCGTAATGCACTTCAGGAAAGGAAATCTACCTTCTTCAGCTGGTCGGGCTTACATGTAACTCCACAGCAATGTGGTTAACTCTCGGTTGCAGTTTGAAATAGCCAAACCAGCCACTCAGTTATATCAGTCACTTCAAAGTCTTAAAGAAATGAAACCACATGGACCTCAGCACTGACTACTTACAGCCCACGGACTGCAGTGGGTCAGGAAGGCAGCTCACCAACACCTTCTCAAGGACAATGGGGAAAGGGAATTAAATACTGGGCCAGCATCCCATTAATAAATAAAAGAAGATGATCATACTCAGGGAAGAGAGAAAAACAGACATAAAATCTTTATACAGGAATTTGACACATACCTTACATGGACATTGTTATCAGTAACATGGGAACAGGAGAAACATAAGCAAGGTTTAATTTCATTTTTTATTTCCATCCCAGCTGATCATCAACAATCTCTTTGCTTCTTTCTCTCTATCTCTCTCTTTCTCCATCTATTCAACTCAGTCCTTCTCCCTTTCATAACAGATGTCGGTGTCACCAACATTGATCATGCTATTTCCCAACTGTGTTCAGTTCTGATGTATGGTCATTAGAATCGAATTGCCAATTCTATTTTTCTCTCGACCTGAGGGGGCTGCCACATCTGCTCAGTTTGTCTGGCACTTTCTCGTTCTTTATTGTTTCTGATCTGTTGCATCATTCTTTGCCTTATTTAACCTTTAATTTTGTTATTACTTGGAATGTCTGCATCACTGACAGGGGCAGCATTTTTTGACCTAACCAAATGTCATTTATTGTGAGGTCATTCTTTCAGGCAGTACAGAACCAAGCACATTGCTGTGGGACTCACATAAATCTTAAGCCAGCCCAGATAATAACGCAAGTTCTATTTACCAAAGGACATCAGTGAAATAGATAAATGTATGGACAAAATGCTGGAAATGTTATGGTTGTTATTTCCCATTCCTGTCTTTTGTATTTACTTTCTGACATCGTCTGTGGTAGGATGTGGAATAGCATCTATCTGTGTAATAACCTGTGCATCTGAATTACATTTTTTTCCGATATTACTGTGCTGAGAGAGTGTTCCTGTCATGAAATTATTGTAGAAACAAGAACAAAGTTGCGATCGAAATATTTGCAACTGAAAGAGTGCTTAAAGGAGAGGTGTAACCATAACGTCTGAATTTTACCAAAGCATAGATAATGGTTGATTAAGCGTCAGCGTTGAAGCTAAGATGGTGACTGGGCATATAATTGAGCTGGTAGTGGATAGGTTTTGTGATGGACAGAATACCGAGACACAAAAGAATTTTATTTATTTAAATTCGGTATTATGAACAGTCTCGTTCTCAGATGTTTGTGAGGGCAGGGATGAGGCGGTTCTGAAATTTGTGGGTAATCAATGGAATTTGCATTTGAAACTGAAGACAGTAGTTTCCGTCTTTGCCAAATATAGATAACAGAAATAGTAACGAAGTTCGCCATGGTTGAAGAGATTAATAAATGGATAGAGATGAAGAAACTTACCAGGAACACCAACAATAGCGAGGATAGGATAGTAACCCGCCTGGATAATCAGCAGTGCACCCCATATCCGATATGGAAACCAAGAAAAGGAAAAATAGAGAAGACCCACGGATAAACTCCTGTCCATTGTTGCAGCATTCCAGTCGCATGTTCTCAGATTCTGATCCATGAATGGATCATTCCAGACTATTCTTAGGTGCTTAAATCTGCTTTATCTGTCTCTGCAGCTGCTGATCGCTTTGAGCGCTGGTGTTAATGCATCTGCTGATATAATGGCATAAACCATTGCAAGAGACCCCTTACTAATAGAAGATGGAAAGCATCCAGTGACATAGCTAGAATCCATGGAGACTAGCATCACTCAGAGTCAATGAACAAACAGCTCCATTTAACCCCTTTCAGTATGGTTCCTTCAGTTCACAAAAACTACTGGACTGGATTGAATTTTGGCACCGTTGGCTATTGATCACATTTCTCATCACCCATTGCTCTCGTGAAGTTAGTAGTGAGGGAGAATGATGCATGTTTTCTTATCGCAGGCTAGATGATTCTGCTGCGTTGTCCATTTGCAATACTGAAACTGGCTAAACCTCGCACCACGACCACCCTCGAAAACCACAATCTACATGCTGTTACCGTGCAGGTCTCTCCTCGACTGGAACAGGCACCAGCCAATATGTTTACAGTGGATATATTTGCACTCCAATACATAGGAAATGTGAATTTGCCTGGGCATTCCTTTAGTTGGTAAATAAGGCAATTTTGTATCTTCAAAATTCAATGTGCTTTAGCACTTTTTTAAATATAAACTCACAAACACCTTAACACACTTTATTAAGCACAAGTTTCTTCACATTCTCCTCATGGTGACATCATGACAGGGTTTAGTCTGGTGAAACCCCTTTGCTGATTAAACCTGTACCCAATACATCTAACAGTCTCTCAACAAAACACTATCATTGGGAAAGATACATTTACTCTGGTACTTCAATCATTTTGCATGGCCAGCCACATATCATTTACTTGCTGCTGTGTAAAAAATCTATTTGTGACTTATGACCAAGAACATCCGAATCTGTTTCATCAACAGCATTTCCCAACCTCTCACAACTTAATGAACATAAACGTGAATGATGATATTTGTTGTTCATATCTGAAATATCTTGCAAAGAGCTATTGGCCAAACACTGATCCTTCTGATACCCCAAAGCCTTCACTCCAGATAATTATACTACTCTCTCCATTCCCTCGATTATCCAACTTTTAATCCATTCGGTGTATTCCACCCCTATCTACCCATGGACTCTATCATTCCCCACTCACCTCTATTCAACCATGACAACCGTCTTTTGAAAATTCATATACTTCATTTCCACTGGTTCTCAATTGTCGATGTCACAACGGACAACCTCCACAATATCCAACAGGTCTATCAAAGATCAAGATCATTTCCCCTTCCTGAATCTAGATTGACTCTTCCGAATCATGACATTATTTTCCAAGTGTCTAGTTGTCACATTCCTTACAAAAGGTTCCAATGTTTTTCTTACAGCTTACATCAAGCTAACCACTGTTTAGTTTGTTGTTTGCTCTTTCCGTCCTGTTTTAAATATTTAGGTTTACAATCGCTGCTTTCCATTCTGGAGGATCCTTTCCAGAATCTTACCAGCTTTGAAGAATAATCAGTAATTCTTTCACTAACTCTACTGCCACTTCCTCAATACTCTGGGATGTAGCTCATCAGATGCAGCAATATACCAACCTTAAATTCAGTGTGGTTTTGAAAGACGTACCTATTATTAATTCTAGTTTCCTGCTGTTCCCCATTATTACCAGTCACTCTGTTTCCCCTATATTTCTGGAAGTTTCTTTCTGTATCTTCCTCAGGGAGATGCACACAATATATTGCTGCAAGTGGACAGATGGGTTCTGTCAGCCTGTGAATATATCGGGGGACTGCACTCCAGTGATGATGGATATGTTATTCACTCCTGCCTGGAATGTTGCAGAATGAATCCAGTTTAATTCATGGTGAGCATCAGCACAGTCTTGTCACAGGTGTGAGGCTACACAGTTTACTGAAGAAGGGACACAGCTCAGTGACCACCTCAATTTTGGTTTCATACCTGACACCTGGTCCAACTTAGACAAATGTCCCGGGAAATCCAAGGAAAGATATTGCACTGCCCTGCACCTCCCTATTTATAGAGCTTCCCTTCTGTGGAGCCTCATCTCCCTTTATTTACCATGGACCCAGACATTCTGTAAATGCAGAGTATAGGGTGAGGTCACCAAACCCAGCAGCTGACAACACAAAACCAAGATAAGCATCCCCAGAAACTCCATTGATTTTCCAATGAGAGGAACAAGCCCATTCCCCACACGGAACGTGCACGCGCTCAGTGCTGAAAATTATTTCCACTCCTGAGTTTCCCTTCCTGGTTGAGAAAGCGTTGCACCTCTGGACACTCCCACACTAACAGTTTCTCTCTGCAAAGAATCAGTTGACAATGTAACATAACCTTTCTCTATATCTCAGCAACTATAAGGGCAGCACTAGTATTGCTAATGGATTTGATCATCACACTCAGAGAAGAGAGATACAGGGAACCTAACTCACTTTAAACAGGGACAAATCTAAATGGATGCAATATCCAGGAACATGGGAAATCGGGGAAATGTGAGAATAACTTGCCACTTTGATTTCCTTTCAGTACATCATCAGCAATCTCTTTGCTCACTTTTTATTTCTTTTCCTCTCTTTTTCTGTCCATTTTTCCATTCATTCAATTTAAACCTGGCCCCCACCTCTCTCTCCAACCTAACCATCCATGATACCAAGATAAATAATATTATTTCCCAGTTTGCTTTCAGTTGTGAAACAGGGTCACTGGACTCAAACCGTTATCTGCATTTCTCCTGACAGAGGCTGCCATACCTGTTGAGATTCTCCAACAATTTCAGACGATGGAGAATTTTATTTTTGATCTCTAGCACCCACCGTTCCTTGGTTTATTTCACCTTTCATGCTGTTGTTTCTCGGGATGCCAGCATCACGGGCAAGGGTAGCATTTATTGTCTATCACTAATTGTCCTTGACTATGCGGCCATTTGTCAAGAAAAATGGAGACAACAATGTTGTTGTGTGTCTGAAGTCACAGTGAGTTCAGACTGGGTAATAATGTTAAGTTTCTTTAGCAAAGACTATCAGGGAAATAATGAAAATAAATCTTAACGGTTTCTGGTTGCCATGAGTGAAATTAGGTTTCATTCCAATTTTTGTCATTCGAATTTTAGCTCTGTCATCGGCTGTGGTAGGATTTTAACCACTGCCTTGGAGTCACAGCCCGTGCCTCTGAATTGCCCGTCTAGTTACATGATCATTCTGATACAGAGTCCTTATTGCCTAGTCGTATTCCTTAGTTCCTGCCAGAGAGAGATGGCGGGGATATCAGTTTAACTACCATCAATCAAATGGATTTTGGGGAAAAAAGCGAAAGAGAGATTGAGAGACAATTTCATGTAAGATCACAGGTTTCAGTATGCTGAAATGAAGACACTTCGACAGCATCCTGCAACATGAGCCAGTATTCCTAGGAATGATAGGTGAAGGGGATATTGGCGTCAATAAAGATGAGGGAGAGCTTTAGATGAACATTTGTTATGCAACTTTGTTACTGGTTGTGGGTTCATCAGAGTCTTCGACTCATTGGGCTGTATCTAACAATAGTTTGTCTCAGTGACATTTTTATTGAGTGTGACAGAGGGATTGTCTGTAAGAGATTGAACTAATTTCATGGTGCTATCTTATCGAACTCACCACATTAACTTCCCAATCTCATAGTGTTCCTCGCATTTCATGCCACCTCAATTATCCAACCCAACACGACTGGAGGGACTCAACATCGCACTGATACTTCTGGCTATTCGATAATCACTGACACTTGTGCCATCTTTCAAAGGCCAATGGGCACACTCTTGTACTTCCTCAGTTTGGAGCCACCCTGCACAGGTGACCCCGAGCATGGTAGATAAGGGGAACTAAAAGCACGATTTTTCAACAGGGATACAGAGGTCCTAGTGGATGGGCTAGTATGGGTGGTCCATCCTCTTCCCAGATGAGGCCTGAGCATGGTCTGAGCTCACCACCCAGCTCAGTGCAGTACCTGCGGGCTCTCTCTCTCCCTCACACACACGCACACACTTTAATATGAATTCCAGGTGGTGTTCCAAAGAATTCCCACTTTCAGGTATAGGAACTTTCAGCGATTCAACCTCCTGGGTTCCTGCTAAAATATGCACTTATTTTATGTCCAATCACAATGAGTAATTCTGGCTATTTCACTTTGTCTCACTTTATTGTATTCAGCCAAACACAGCTTCTAAACACTTGTCCTGTTATGAAATAAAATCTTGAGCAGAGAACTTTTTATCCTCAGCTGTTATCATGACCGTTATCTGAATTGTACCATTTTCCTTGTTATGAAAGTTTCTCTGGTCCTTTGCCTGTGCCTGTTTCTATCTGTAACAGTTACACTGTCTCCCACTCGGTTGGCTGGACGGCTGGTTTGTGATACAGAGGGAGGCCAACAGCGCAGTTTCAATTCCCCCCCACTGACAGAGTTTACCATGAAGGGGACGCTCTCTCAACAATGGGCAAGCTAGCATGGCCAAACCACTCTAAGCTGCACATCTGTGTACTCTGGGAGCAAACTGGAGCATTAGGAGGGAATCCACACAGATATGTGAAGAATGTACAAACTCACCTGAGTTTGGAATTGAACCCAGCTCCTTGGTGATGGGCGGCCGCAGTGCTAACCACATATCCATCATATTCCTCAGTTGGTTCTGTTAATTGCGTGGAGCTGACTGAAAAATTCCAACTGGCTTGTTCTGATAACTGAACCTGACCCAGTCTTAGACCTTTATCATCAGCCATATCGCCAACCTGGTTACATTCAAAATTTGTGGTGAGCAGTGAAGGAATGGGACTAGAAATGAAAACAATGACACCCTCCAACCTCAGTCAGAACCTGAGTGAAGAGAAATTCACAAATTCTCTCACCCAGAGGATTGGGAGGGCAGAATCTTTATATTATATCGATGCGGACTTTGTCTGATTTTCCATAGACAGGTGAATCAGGGATCATTGTGAAATCAGAGAAAAGTGCAGCTGGGAACACAATGAGATGAACCATGACCTTATTGACTGGTGGAATAGTGTCAAAGTGCCGAATGGCCCAGTTGTGTCTGTCAGCCCTATGTTCTGATGTTCCATTCAGCCCTTCGGTCCTGCTGTGCAGGAGCAGATTGAGGCCACTTCGATGGTTTGGTGTAGTTTGGCAAATGTATTGGAAAATCCAGGCTGGGTCAGGAAGTGACCTCCTTCCCCCAATCCCTCTTTTCAGGCTTCTCCTCTCTGTAACTTCTGCTCCTGATGTAGGTCATGTTACAGGTCCAGATTCGCATTGAATACAGTCCCCATGCCCCACCCAAAGTCAACTCAGACAAACCCTGTGCTGTCTGTGAATACAACATTTTACATCATGACTTCCAGGAAAATAATCAATTATTTTCCAAAAACATAAATAAGAACGTAAGAAATAGGAAACTGCGCTGTCATTCAAGAAGAACATGGCGGCTCTACTCCACTGCTCAACTCCACTTTGCTGACTAACCCCATTGCATCCCTCAACTCGCTGAAATGTCACAAACCAATCCACCCGTCTGTAAATACAATCAGTGTCCCAACCTCCACAACTCTCGGGGTTAGGAAATTCCAGTCATTCACTACCTTCTGAAAGAAAACATTTCTTTACATCTCAGTTTGAAATCGTAATTCCTTATTCTGTATCTACATCCCTGATTTCGAGACTCTGCCCCGGTGTGGAAACACATTCTCAATACCGACCTTGTCAAGCCCCCTCTGTATCTTGTCCGTTTCAGTAATGACACCCTTACTCATTTAAACCACAATGAATAATTGCCTCAGCATTTTTGATGTATTCAATAGTTCAATCCTTTCATCCCAGGGACCAGTCTAATGAACCAACATTTCCGCATCAACATGCTGACGTTATGTTTCACACACAGAAACACTCCACTCCGTTGTGCTGCTCCTTTTTGGAAGTTCTCTCCATTTAATAACAGCCTGCCTTATGGTTGTCAGTGTCATCCTCAAATTCAAATGTATATTGCACTCAGCTCCCGCCGTCAGGAGCTGAGTGCAGCTGTTGTAAGCAGCTCTTGCCATCGGACTGATATTTGTGGTACTCCAGTAGATACATTTTTTCATCAAGTTCGATGAGGCGTGACTCTCTGATTTCTAAGTGTTTACCAAGTGTCATGCCATGCTCATGCACTATCCGTCATACTATGAGCTTCTGTCTTGCGTAGGAACCTTTATTAAGTGATATCTTGTGGAAAATCTCTGGAAAGCCTCATGTCTACCAGTCCCCCTTTATCAAGGCCACTTGTTACATTCTCATGGATTTCCTGAAAAACTTTGCATGATTTAACATGCAAAATGTAGTTCGCCTTTTACAAGACCATGCTGACTCTGTTTGAAGCTTTTCTGAATGCTCTGGAGTCCCTTCCTTAATAACAGACTCTCACAGATTCCCAGCAATAATGGCTAGGCTAAGTGGTTCCTGCTTTCAGTCTCGCTCGTTTCTTGAAGACAGGCGCCACATTGGAGGGTCTCCAGCTTCACTGGAATACTCCTTTTATCCAGAGAGTTATGGGATGTTTCACACAGTGCCACCAGCCACTCTGGGGCCACTTCTTATAAAACCAGCTATGAATTGCTGATGACTTGTTTACCATTGGTCTTATCTGTTTGAGAAATGCCTTGTTCCTTCTGTTAGAGACAACTCAATACCTTCCCTCCTATTACTATTTTGTTTATACCATTGTAATATTTACAGCACCTTCCCCTGTGAGGAACGATGTAAAATACTGGTGTAAGTTATCTGTTTGTTCCCTGTATCCAGTTCCCCAGTCACACCCTCCAAATGTCTTCAATATACTTTCCTGACTGTCTTTATACCAAAGATCACACACACCTCTTGAACTCTTCTCACATACATGGAAAAGCTAGTGCTGCTTGTTTTTATATTTCTTGCCAATTTGCTTACATCACATCTTTTCTTCCTTTTTCTTCACTTTCTATATTCATACAATCATATTGCATACAAACGTACTCTTTGGTCCAACTTGTCCATGACGGCCAGGTTTTCCAAACTAAACTATTCCCATCAGCTTGCATTTGGCACATATGCCTCTAAACGGTTCGCATTTATATGTTTGTCCAAATGTCTTTTAAATGTTGGAGCTGTACCTGCATCTGCCAGTCTTCCTCTGGCAGCTCATTCCATAAACACATCACCCTCTGTGTGAAAAAAAGAAGTTCCCTCTTCCTCCCTTTTAAATCTTCCCTCTCCCAGCATCAACCAATGGCTCAATGATTTAATTTTCCTTTCCTGTGAAAAAGATCTTGGCTTTTCACCCTGACCATGCCTCCCCTGATTTTGTAAATTTCTATAATGTCATCCCTCAACCTCCTACTCTCCATCTGATACTAACTTCAAGAACAAGCATTGCAAGTTAAGCACTGTAAATTTGAAACAATGTTAAAAGTGACAGGTAAACAGCCCTCGGCCCAAACTTCGTACTGTCATTTGCTTTCTTCTTTATGTTACCATACTAAGGCAGCATGAAAATCTTACTAGTGCCAATAAGCCGGCAAGCACCTGAATTCCTTTGTCTGATTCCTGTGATGATATCTACAGTGAAGATGTATCTGAGGCCAGATCTATGCAATTCTACATGTTCAACGTTCACCCTCCTGGCCTCCATACGACTTTATGTGGTTGTGTTTTCTTTATCTTGCACTCAATAGAGAGAACCCCTATCTTCATTCTCATCTTAATTTAGACTCATTTTATATCATGTTCTCGTTCACCACAGCGAAAAGCCTGTTCATCTGTTGTCACACCCTCAGTTCCCTGTCACCTTGCCCCCACTCCTGGCAAGGAACTAAAATGCCCAGTTTCCAATCCTTTTCAGTTCTGAAGAAGTGTCCACTGGACCTGATTAGTTTCTTCAGCAATTTGTGTTTTTCGATTTTATCCAAAGACGTATGTCGAATCTGCTCAGAAGCCCTGTCCAGCACAGAGCGCTGTACATTGGGAAGTGAACAAAAACGCAAAGTGCACAGGTTCATTGGCTCTGAAACGACATAAGGCTGGCATCACTGACACGACAGAGGTCTTAATCATGGTCAGGGAGAAAAACAGAGGAAAAACATTCACTTCAAACACAGAAGATGGTATTACTGGAAAGAAAATGATTCAGATTAATATATTAAAGTATCTGAGTAATGTAACAAATTGGAAGCGTGACATCAGGGTGAGATCCTCAGCAGAATGGGATTATGAAACTGGATGTGCTCTCACATCAGAAACCAGGTTAGGTCACTGAGTACAGGGCTGATGGGTAAATGGGTCTTGGTGTGATCTGGTGGAAAATCAGTAGAATTGATTTGCAGATATTGCAGCTCACATTGGGTTATCATGTGATGCTGTAGATCTCATCAGCAGCCGCAACAGAATTGCATTCAATCATCAATGTCGATGGACTATTAAACAACTTACAGGAGGAGAGAACTCCACAAATATCCCCAGCCCTGCACATCAGTGTACAAGACAAGGTTGTAGTATTTGCACCATCCTGAGCCAGAAGTGTTGAGTCGATAATCCACCTCACCCTCCTCATGATGCCCACAGAATCACAGATGCCAGTCTTCAACCAAATCGATTCGCTGCATGTGACATGAAGAAACGGCTGAACACAGTTGACATGACGACGGCAATGGGCCCGGGCATCATTCCTACATTAGGACTGAAGATTGTGCTGCACAACAAACCTTGTCGCTGGGGAAGCTCTTTCAATCCAGCTCCAACTCCGACATCTGCCTGGCCAACTGGAAAGTTCCTCAACAATATCCAGTCCCATAACAAGGGAATGACTACAGTCTGACCATTTACCACGCCCTCAGTCCCGTCACGATTATCACATTGGTGGGGGTTCTTTTTCACCGAGCTGTTAATCAGCACAGAAATAATGTGCTCAGTGTGGTTTCCGATAGGTCCCCATGTGGAGATGGTGCTTTTGTGCAAATGTCACTAATCACTGGTCCAGACCGGGATCATGCTCTGGCAGCTGGTGGAAGTTAAAAACAATTCACAAAATATCGAGACATAAAATCTGGTGCCAGTAATATTGGCCTTGAATCTAATGTCAATTGTAAACATCTGTTCCTTCCCCAATGTACTTTCAGGAAGTGAATCTCCCGTGCTTCCTGGCCTGGCCTACAAGTGACTCCAGACACACAGACATGTGATAAACTCTACAATGGTCTCTGAAGCGGCCAAGCAAGACACTCAATTGTATCAAATTGCTCTGAGTTCTTAAAGGATAAAACCAGACAGGACACGGCAACAAGCTTGGTTTTGGAAAAGGGAACGGGAAACACAGTCCTGTCGACCAGACAGATGCTGCCTTCTTAATGTTTAAGAGCTTGTGACAACAATGACAGAGCTTTCCCCCAGACCGCACAGAAAGATCAGGAAGGGAGCAGGGCATTAGACACATTTAGCTTTCCTTGTTCTAGCTCATGGAGACAAGTTCACTTTTATAACCCTAGTTAATACATTCTTCAGAAGCTCATCAATTCATGTCTTATGCTGCTCAATTATTTACCGTCCAACCCATACAATCACAGAATCACTGGCTCTGTACTGTCATAATTACAGCACAATCTACATTAGTTCCACTTTCCAAAATGAGGCCCATAGCCATGTATGTTATGGCACTTCAAGGGCACGACCACGTATTTATTAACGGTTGTGAGGTTACCTGCCCTCTCAGGAAGTGCATTCCTGACCCCAACAGGCTCTGGATGAAAACCAATCGTCAAATCCTCACTAAACATCAAACCCTTCACTTTAACATGGTACTCTCTTGTTCTTCGCCCTTTGACTGAAAGGAACAGGTGCTCTCTATCCATGCTGTCCATGCCCCTGATAATCTTATCCTTCTGAAGCACATCCCTCTCAGCCCTCTCTGCTTCAAAGTAAACAACCCGAGCTGATTTACTCCATTCAAGGGAACATCCTGGTGAATCTCTACTGCACCCTGTCCAGTGCAATCACATACTTCCTGTTTTGTGGCTCGCAGAACTGTACATAGTATTCCATTTGGCCTCACCAAAGTTCCACATAGCTCTTGTAATCTGCGCCTCCATGAATAAAGGCTATGTTTATGGTCGCTATGCTTTGTCAACTTGTGCATTAACTTGTTTAATCACATTCAGGGATGTTTTCAGCACCCTCTGAGCTTCCTAGTGTGCTGCTATTCATTGAGTCCTCCCCTGTCTGGTTCCTTCTTCCAAAGTACATCACCTCATATTTATCAGGGTTACATTCCATTGGCCATTGATCCACCCATTTGATCATTCCATCTGTATCTTCCTGTTAATATAAGGCCTTCCTCCTCACTGCCAACCAACCAGCCAAACTTTGTGTCAAACGCAAACTGATTTATCACACTCACCCTAACCCCCTCCAAATTCACAGCTGCATCATTTATGAATGCTACAAGCAATAAGGTTAAACCTCACACAACACCAGGTTATAATCCAACAGTTTTACTCGCACGCACTAGCTTTCGCAGCGCTGCTTCTTCATCGTGTGATTACGCTGTTCGAAATGTCGTGCTTAAATAAACAGTTGGACAATCATCTAGTGTTCTGTAAATTTTTAACTTTGCCCAAGCCAGTCCAACACTGGCGTCTCCGAATCAGAAATAAAATGGGACGCAGCACTGATCCCTGTGGTACACGATTGGATACTGGTCTCTAGTCAAACAAACAGATTTCTTCCAGCCAACCTTCTGTCTCCTACCACTAAGTTGATTTGGATACAACTTGGCAAATTATTAATGAGTCCTACCTTTTCCCTGGTTATTCTGCTCCACGTGACGTACCTGTAAAGTATTTGGGGATTCTCCTTAATCTTTCCTGCCAGCAGGTTTCCATGTTGCTGTGTTCGTCAGTCCCCATCAAATGAAGAATTGCCTTCTAACTGCAATCTGAAATGGTCTATCCTTTGCCTGCAATAATTTGCCTTAAATGTAGAGTAAACAGCCAGAGAAAAATCCTGTTTACTTCCAACTTGTCATATGTTTAGTGACTTCTCTAAATTTCACTATGATCACCTCTCATTCTTTGAAACTGGAAAGAACACAGGCCGAGTTTCCATATAAGGCAATATCGCCATCTGAGGGATTAATCTGGAGTATATCCATTGCACATCCTCTGTGGTCAGTATATTCTTTCTCAGATTGGGTCACCAGCACTGGACTCAATCCTCTATGTACAGTTTCATTAGCAAGCTGTGAAACTGCTTCAGCATGACCTTCCGACTATGTTCTGATTCTCTTAAATGAAGGCGAACCTGATTTTAACTTTTCACTTTTATATATTCCTCCAATTACCATTCACATTACTTTATTTACGAATTCGCTGCATGAGTTCTTATAAAAAAGCCTTCTGAAAATCGAAATATGCCATTTCTATTTTGCAATAAACAAGTTCACATCATTCTGAAGTTTGTCAAATATGAAGACTCTGTCAGACTCTGTCAGTGCATACTGATTCTCTCCAATGTTGCGGTTAATTTCTAAATATCCAATATCAGATCCTACATAATAGGTTCCATCAGTTTACCTACAGATGTCAAGTTAATTGGTCTGCAGTTCTCCACACTATCTCTTCTTCCCTTTGCAGATGCTTGAATCCCTTCCATTTATCTCCAATGCTTGGAACACATTTACTAACTTCTAGCCTCTGCAGAATGTACAGGAAAATAAAACAGTCATCGGTAGCACAATTAATGCGTCTATTGCTGATTTATTTCTAGCACTTTGATACGAAGTACAACTGGCTCATCAGACTTAGCAATGCTCAATCCAGCTACAATACTACTATGCTAGCCTTCAACTACTTCCTTGTTACTGATATGAATTGACTTTATGTCTTTAGTTCCACAAGTTCCATGTGATCATTTGGTATTACTTCGCGATTTTATGGATCTTCTTCCTTGATGACAGATGCAAAGGAACTGGTTATTTTCTTGGCCATTTCCCTATTCTCCTCAATAACCTCTCCTCTCCTGATTACAAAATTCCACATTTGACCCTGTTTTTTTTTTTTTCTTTGCAATACAGATTGTAGATTTATGTAGTCTTTGTGTTCTTCTTTCACAGAATCATTAAAAGCCCAAAGTGCGGAAAAGGCCTTATGGTTCAGCAAGTCCACACTGCCGCTTCGAAGCGTAACCACCCAGATACATTCCCATCCAATTCTACATTTTGCGACCTAATCTACACATCCCTGAATACTTTGCGAAAAAAAGCATGGCCAATTCACCTAACCTGTCATTCTTTGAACTGTGGGACGAAACTGGAGCACCCAGAGGAAACCCACGCAGACACGGGGAGAATATGCAATCTCCACACAAACAAATTTCTGAGAATTCTCTGGTTGCCACAATGTCTAAAATTCTTCTGAGCTCACTTCCTGTGATTAATATAATCTTTAATTTATTATGTTAACCTTCATGAAGTCACTTGCCCTTTCTTTGGTGATTCTACCTTAAAGAAATAGTCATATTTTTCAGACATTGCAGGATTTCTCTAGATCTCCTGGTCCTGAACAGGTGTATCCAAGAACACAGCAGGAGGCGAGAGAAGATATTGCGGGGGCCATCGCTGATCTTTTTTCATCACCGCTGTCCACGGGGAAGGCCCTAGAAGACTAGAGGGTCGTGAACGTTGTGCCCTTGTTCATGTAGGGCGGCGAAGAAGAACCTATAAACTATAGACCAGTTAGCTTAACAACTATGACATGTAATTTCCTTGAGAAGGTTCTGAGAGATAACATATGCATTCGTTTGAAAAGACACGGTTTCATAAGGAGCAGTCAGCACTGCTTTGTGCACTGGATATCATGGCTCATATTTCTTTAGCGTTCTTTTGAGGAAGGCATCTCAGAAGGTGATAGGTTGGTAGACGTAGTCTATCTAGATTTCAGAAAGGCCTTTGATAAGATTCCACATGATAAGCTGCTCTGAAAGGTTCGATGGCATGGAATTCAGGGGGATACTCAATTGGCTTGATGGGAGAAAGCAGAGGCTAGTACTGGAAGGATACTTATTGGACTGGAGGCCTGTGACTAGTGATGTGTCTCAGGGGTCGGTGCTGGGCCTATTACTGTTTGTTATCTATCTCAATGATTTGGATGAGAATGTACAAAGCCTGATTAGTAATTAGGATGATGACAATAAAATAGGCAGCACTGTGAACAGTGAGAAAGATTATCAGATATTGCTGCAGGACCTTTATCAGCTGGAGAAGTGGGCCGAGAAACGGCAAATAGATATTAATATAGATATATGTGGGGTGTTGCATTTTGGAAAGTCAAATGCAGGTTGGAGTTTCGTGGTGAATGTTAGACCCTGAAGGAGTGTAGAGGAACAGAGGGACCTTGGAGCTCATGTCTGCGCTTCTCTGAAAGTAGTTGCACGTTGATAGGACAGTGAAAAAGGCTTTTGGCACACTGGCCTTCATCAGTCAGGGTATTGAGTATAGAAGTTGGTGAGTTATGTTGCAGTCAGACAGGACACTGGTGAGGCATGCACTTGGAGTATTGTGTTCGGTTTTGTTCACTTTGCCATAGGAAGGATGTGATTAAACTGGAAATAGTACAGAAGAAATTTACAAGGATGTTGCCAGTACTCGACGGTCTGAGTTGTAGGGAGAGTTTGGACTGGCCAGAATATTTTCCTTTGAGTGTAAGAAACTGAGGGGAAATCGTACAGAAAAGTATACAATAATGGAATGCATGGATAAAGTGAATGCACGCATTCTTTTTCCCAGTTTTAGGAATCAAGGTCTAGAGGACATCAGGTTAGAGGTGAAAGAATAAAAAGGATCCTGAGCGCCAATTTTTTTAGGGAGAGGTTGGTACACATACAGAATTAGCAGACAGCGGTTTTGTTGAGGCACGTACATGAACAACGTTCTAAAGGCTTTTAGACAAATACGCGGATATGAAAGATTTAGAAGAATAAGGGGCAAGGGCAGGGAAATGGAATGAGCAGGATGGACATTTTGGTCGGCACGGACCACTTTGGTCCAAAGGGCCTGTGTCCAAGCTGCAGGGCTCCATGGTTCTATGTCACTAACAGCCGTTGCGTGTCTACCACTTCATGGTCAAACATTATAAATTGTATGCAGGCGCCGTGTAGAATACAACATATTAACGTCTCTAGTCCTCAGAGCAAGGTTACTAATGAGTCCTTCTGACCACACAGCATCAAATCCAAAATATCCTGCTCTCCTGTTTGAGTTACAACATACTCTTCAACCAACCTGTTATACGCTTATAGAATTTATTTTTCACAACATTAGCAGTCACTTAGTTAACACAGTTTAAATACAATTTGAGATCATGCAGTAATACTGCAGGAACCACAATATTTGCATCTCTAATTTCCGGAGCATACAATGCACAGAATTTGCACGAGAGCATTGGTTTAGATACATAATACACCAATGCTTGCTTCTCCTTCCTATTTGTAAGATCCACCCAAACTGATTTTGTGGAATCTGAAGGACAGGGTCTGTGGTGTTATTAATGATTTACTTGGAGAGGACATTCGGGGAGGGTCACCTCGACGCTGACATGATCTGAAGAAATGACCAGCATCACAGGACAAGTATCAATATCCTCCCCACTCTGTCAGGTTAACTGTTACCGTACTCTCTCTGCTCCCTCACACTCGCTACCTGTTATAGCACCTACCCGCTAACAAGGCCCACACTCTATCTACAAATAAGGCTCACGCACTCACACTCTCACTATTGAATTCAGCCCTTTCGCACCCCACCCCCACCCCCACCCTGTGCGCTCTCTCTCCCTCCATTATACTCCCAACAATAATAACACTGCATGGATAAAACACTGTGGACTGACTCCCTCCGGACACCTCACCATTCCTCCTCCACCTACACCAGCACTAACAACAGGGCCACCATACCCCCCCCACCCACTATCACTCCCTCCCCCCTTTCTCCCTATCCAGGAGAAACGGACTATAATAGGAGAGAAAGGGCCAAGCCAGATGGTGGAGCATCGATATCTGATCCCTCCACCACCAACTCCACCCCCAAACCCCCACCGCCATGTAGGAAGCACCCTGGTATGAGCCGGAGTGGACCGGAACGGGTTGTATGGAGATTCTGTCATATCCATGTCCCTCCAGCTGAGTAAAAAACAATGTTCAGTGAAGGCCAATTCGCATTTTAACCACTCTGTCTGTTCTCACGATTTTCTCCCTCCCAAAACAACAAATATCTCATTTCAGAGAGATACAGACACAAAAATATTCAGAGACATATGTAAACACGCTAATATACTGACACTCACAGTACGTAAACGGAGATAGAATCGCACACAGGTAGTGGCATACGGAGACATAGACAGTCACACACAAATAGACACAAGCACAAGTAAAACGCAGAGGCTAATACACAGATGAACCGATGTCAGCACATAAATTCACAAACACACAGACACATGAACAAACACACACAAGTGCACATACGGACGCACAGAGACACAGATACTAGTGCTTATAAGACAGACATAGATAGGTTTTTGATGAATAAGCATGTCAAGAGTAACAGAGAGTAGGCAGGAGGATGATGTTGAGAAATCTCTAAGTCAGTATTAAATGGCAATCAGAGTCAAAGGGCTGAATGTCCTAAATCTGCGTTTTTAATGCTTGTGTGGTGTCATGCTATCAGTTATTCTCTTCCTGGGACAGGAGCACAGAATCAGTTTAATACATATTTGATTGAAAATAATCAGTGGTACTATTGGACAGGTTTAGAGGGGTGAATGGTTTATGTCTCTGCCTAATGATTCTGTCCTTGTGTTTCAAAAAAGGTGGCGATTTCATGTTAGTTTAACACAGTTTAAAATAACAGGCCCCACACTGAAATAAGGTCGCCCCTTTCACTTTAGTGTTGTACTATCTGTAGGGTCCTCATCCTCAGGGAGCAGTGAAGACTCGGTTTTTAAAGATATTCATAGCTGAGCTCGACTAATCGTTGCTGGACCGAAGAGTCAATATTTATTTTGAACAGACAGGAGACGGATGGTCAAACACAATCGGATCAGTCATGAGCATTCTGACTGGTGGCGCCGAATGACCAACTGGTGCCCCTACCCCATGTGTTGTTCCCTCAATCCACCCTCGAGGCTGTTACAGAGACATGCTGTTGTCCCTACACCATGTGTTGTTCTCGTAATCCACGCTTGATGCCATTACAGAGATATACTGCTGCTCCTACCCCATGTATTGTTCCCTTAAACCACCCTCGATGCTGTTACAGTGATATACTGCTGCCGCTACCCCATGTATTGTGCCATCCATCCACCCCTTGAAACTGTGACAAAGATAGGGGACCACCTCTTTCAGCCAGTCATTATCGTTACCATGAGTCTGGAGAAGACCATTCTGCCTATTTAACGAGTTACAGAGGAAAATAGAAAAAATCATTTTAGCTCATTGAGTACATTTTACTGCACAGGACGACATGTAAACATCTGAGCTGCTACATAGGAAGCTGTTCCTAACAGGAAATAGAGAGGAGAGATAAATGCTTATTTTCACTTTACAAAGCTGTAACTGGTGGAGTGCCTCAGAGATCACTATGTGTAATCAACGATCAATAACTGTATCAAAGATCTGGAGGAAGGGGCTGAACATATCAAAGCCCAATTAGCTAAAAGACCAAGCTGGTCATCCAGTATGTCATCAAATGGAGATCGCATGACATCAATGTGATATAGGCAAAGGGAGGTTAGTGAGCAAACCTTCATCAGATTTAGCATAATGTGAGTTGTCTATTTTGGATGGAACGATAAAACAATGATAAACAATTTAAGTGGAGAGAGATTGCAGAACTCTGTGATACAGACGGTATTCATGATTCTGGTGCACGAATCACATGTAGTTAGTCTGCACTTGCAGTAAGTGATATGGAAGATAAGACGAATAATTGTGTTTCTGGCAAAGTGTACCAGGTTTCATCAGGAATGTTTTACTGCATCTGTACCGGTAAAAGTGAGGAGTGCAGATGCTGGACATCAGAGTCGAACAGTGTGAGGCTGGAAAAGCACAGCCAATCAGGCAGCATCCGAGGAGCAGGAGAATTTGCGTCACGGGTATACGTCCTTCATCAGAAATATGCCCGAAACATCGAGTCTCCAGTTCATTGGGTGCTGCCTGACCTGTTGTGGTTTTCCAGCACCACATTTTTCGAGACTGCATCTGTACAGGGCGTTGCTAAGACCACATCTGGCACATTATGTTCAGTTTTGATCCCTTAACCTAAAAAAAAGTTTTAGAAGCTTATCAACAATGTTATGTTCACACTGCCCTGGAATGAAAGCCTCTTGTCTGAAACATGATCAGTTTTGGTCTTAGATAAGAAATATTTTTGAAGCAGACACGATTTTGAGAACAATCAGCTGGATGCATATTTTCTCTTCTCAGGGAGACAAGAACTATGGAATAAATTTTAAGAATAAAATGCATTGATTTTGTACAGATATTGTAACGACATCAAACGATTTTTAAAAATTAAGCATATGCATACCAACATATCATCAAATTATAAAGGAAGAATTTTCTCTTTTGCTAATAAAAGGCACTGTGTATAATAACAGCAATGATGCACTTGCATATCATCCATTATTATCCATTCCAGAGAAGGTTCACGACGTGCGCACGTGGTCCAGCTTGGTGTTCAGTTGACATGATTGCATGTTTCAACACAGAGAGGGAGAACAATGTACCCTGCCAGAGAAGCAGCAGCTGATTGATCCCTCGATCTTCTTTTGTGACACCTGACAACAGTAAATGTCTGACTCACCGCTACCTGATGAGTCGTGGAGTATCCCTGATTAGAGATTCATTGGAATCTCTCTACCGTCTGAAGCAAAGGGAATTCAGCTAAATCCAACTATTCTGGGGAGAAATCATATTACAAGTAGCTTGTCTGAGCAGAATGGATGGCACGGCGTCTCAGTGGTTTGCACTGCTGCCTCACAACACCAGGGCCCCAGGTTTGATTCCAGCCTCGGGCGACTATCTGTGTGGAGTTTGCATATTCTCCCCGTGTCTGCGTGGGTTTCCTCTAAGTGCTCCGGTTTTCTCCCACAGTTCCAAAATGTGCAGGTCAGGTGAATTCGCCTTGCTGAATTTCCCGTACTTCTCAGTGCATTAGCCAGAGGGAAATGGGACTGGGTGGGTAAATCTTCGGAGGGTCGGTATGGACTTTTTGGGCTAAAGGGCCTGTTTCCACACTGTAGGGAATCTAATCTAATAACTTCAGAGGACAGAATAACATTTGAGACAGTCTATCATCTAGCTATTTGTTAAGAGTCCAACTGTTATGAAACTCTGGAAAGCTTTCATTTTACAGTTTTATCTTAAGATGTGTATTTTTCACAATTTTCTTGAAGTTGACCAAGGCTGACATTTATATCATTAGCCATTTCATTAACTTTGAAATTTGTTGTAAACAGTGGAGCAGTGTGAATGCAAAAGGAAAGCCTGGTCCTGCAAAATTGATTGGAGCACGAATAACAAATTCTAAAAGGGCTGTTCAAGTAGGAGTTCTCTTCCCCAGACGTTTGTGATGCCTGGATTTTTACATTTGTTCAAAGTTGTGCTATTAAATATTTGATAGACAAGTGAATGTAGGAAAATGGTGCACGTGCAGAAGAAGTACTGCTGAAACCACAATAAGATCAGCTACGATCTTAGTGCGGGCCACAGCAAAGACAAAGTGCCTAATGGCCCACTCCTACTCCTCAGTCCGATGCTCCTATATTCCATTCAGCCCCTCACAGCTCCTGCACAGGAGTAGACAGAGGCCGCTTGCTCGAAATACCTGGTCAACAGTAATACAGGATCTCCTTCCGTCCCTCACAATTTTCACACAAAGTTTGGCGTGGGTTGAACAATGTTAATTCAAAACCCAGGCTGGTCTGAAAAGACGCCTCTAGTCTATTAATAGAGCATCTCCTCTCTGCAATTTGTGCTTCATTTGTTGGTCATGGTGCAGATCCAGATTCACTGTAAATACAGTCCCCATTCCTCACCCAGAGATGACTCATAAAATGCTTTGCTGTCTCTAACTGCAACATCCAATAACGGAATGTTCAGGAAAATTACAACCATTAACTTTCTAATTACAGAATATGAGAACATAAGGAACAGGATCGGATGGTAATTCGGATGGTCAAGTCTGCCGTGCCATTGTTGTGATTAACTCTGCTTAACTTCCCAATTCTACACATCCCTCAATTCTATGGCAGGTCAAAAGCCACCTACCTCCTCTGTAAATACGTTCAGTGATCGAGCTTCCCGAACTCTCTAAACCAGATAATTCCTGACATTCATTATCCTCTGTGAGAAGGTTACACTCCCCAAACATACACAATAACCTATTTGTATCAAAAGAAGTGAACACAGCAGCTCATGTAAGATTGACAGACCCTGATATCAAGGCAGGTGTTGACTCAGGATGGTATCAAGAAACGTTGACTAAATTAAATTTAATAGGAATCAGCCACAATCTCTCCACCGGGGTTCAGCCATCGCCCAGAGGAAGATGTTCATGGTTGATGGACATCAATCCTTTCAGTCCCGGGACATCCCTACAGGAGATCCTCAGGGTGGCTTCCTTGACACAATCATCTTCAGCTGCGTCATCAATGTCCTTCCCCATCATTACGTCAGAAATGGGGATGGTCACTAAAGATCACACAATGTTCAGAACATTTTCTCCCTTCAGCTCATGAAGCAGTCTGTGTCCATGTGTAGCCAGACCCGGACAGCATTCCAGTTTGTGCTGTTAAAGTGTCGGTAAATTTATGTAATAGCAGGGCCAGACATTGCACATTTCCACAGTTAAAAGGGGAGCTCATTCAGCATCTCAAGCTTGTCACCCACGAATATGAGCTAGCATTCAGCCCATCAAAACTACTGAACAGGAAGAGTGGCAGTATATTCAATACTCCTGTCTGTTACATTAGAAGAGGAGGGGTGTGGTCAGCACATCAAAATCTTAAACAGGAACAGGTGGAGCCCAAACAGTCTCTCGAAACTTTTCCACGTGACCAGGAAGAGGCCATTCAGCCTCCCAAAGGCTTATACAGGAACAGGAGGATGTCAGTGATACTTCAAAATGACAAATCACAGGAACAGATGATGATGACTATAAACCTCCAAATAGTCAGAAATCTTCTTCCTCCCAATCGTTTCCAGGATCTTACCCACGATTGAGGTTAGGCTATTTGATCTGTAATTTTCCGTCTTCGGCCTTATTCTGTTTTTAAACAGGGATTTAACATGAGTGTTATTCCAGTCCTCTTGGACATTCCCTGATTCTAATGATTCCGGAAAGGTCACCACTAATTCCTGCACTACCACTGAGCTTTCTCCCTTAGAACTCTGTGGTGTAGTCCTTCTGGTCCAGGTGATTTATCCATCTACAGCCAATTTAGCTTTTCTACCCTGTTTGCCTTGGCGATGGATGACACACTGAGCTTTGCCTCTTCACATTCTTGAACAATTTGGAAATTATTCGGGTCCTCGGCCATTTCTTTGTTCCCCACTACTGTCTGTCCTGTGCCATTTTCCAGCAGCTCAATGTCCACGTTTGTCTCGCCTTTACCCTTTTTATATCTAAAGAAAATCTTACAATTTTCCTTGAATTAAGTGGAAAGATTACCAGCATACTTAATCTCCTCCCTCCATATTGATTATTTTGTTGTCCTCTGTTGGTCTTTGTGAGCTTCCAAATCGTTTGGTTTTCATCTGCCCTTCTTCACATTATACGCTTGCTCTTTTAATGTTATTCTGTTCCTAACTTCCTACACAAACACCTATTGAAGGAGCCGCACTCTGAAAGCTAGTGTGCTTCCAATTAAACCTGTTGGACTATAATCTGATGTTGTCTGATTTTTAACCTAGTCAGCTATGATTGCTTCATCCTCCCCTTTAACATTCTTATTTTTTCTCGGGAAGAAGCTCCGTTGTGTCTCCTGAATTAACTCCCCGATACTCCTGCCATTGGTGTTCTAATGATTTTCATGCTAGACCCCATTCCAGTCAATTATAGCCAGCTCCTCCCTCATGCCTCTGTAGTTGATTTTATACAGCTGAAATACCATTACATCTGATTGTATCTTCTCCCTCTCAAATTGCAGATTAAATTCAATCATATTATGATTACTGCTTCCTTCATGTTCCTTCACTTTAAGTTCTCTTAAGTAGTCTGCCTCATGGTACAACACTAAACCCAGAATTGCCTGTTCCTGAGTGGGCTCCACCACAAGCTGCTCCAAAAAGCCCTATCGAAGATACTCCACAAATTATTTTTCTTGCGAACCACTACCAACCTTATTTACCCAGTCCCCCCGTGTATTGAAATCTGCCATGACTACTGTACTTTGCCTTTTCTATGCATCTTTACTATCTCCTGGTGTATTTTGTGCCGCAGCTCCTGACTACCTTTTTGGAATACTGAACATAACGCCATCTATGTGTCTTTATTCAACCTTTGCGGATACTCAATTCTACCCACACTGATTTTGTACCATCTGACCCTACTTTATGTCTTACAGTCATAATGTTATACAGTCAGAGAGACGTACAGCATGGAAACAGATCCTTTGGTCCATCTCGTCCATGCCAACCAGATTACCCAACCTAATCTAGTCCCATTTGCCAGCACTTGGCCTATATCCTTCGTACCTCTCCTATTTACATACCCAGCCAGATGCCTTTTAAATATTGGAATGGAACCAGTGTCCACCACTTCCTCCCACAGTTGTTTCCATACATACATCACCCTGTGCATGAAAAGACTTGCTCCTTTGGCCCCTTTTAAATCTTTCCCTTCTCAACCTAAACCTATACCCTCTAGTTCTCCCCTACCCCAGGAAAACGACTTTGTCTATTTATCCTATGCATGCCCCTTGTGATTTTCAAAACCGCTATAAGGTCACCTCTCAGCCTCTGACGCTCCAGGCAAACGGCCCCAGCCTGTTCAACTTCTCCCTGTAGCTCAACTAGTCCAATCCTTGTACATCTTCAAGTTTCACAACATTCGTCCGATAGCAAGGAGACCAGGATTCTTACGATTGATTTATTTTCATTCTTACTTACCCCAACAACCTGTCTTTTCGATAGGATTGCATACCCTTGAATATTGTCAATCTCGATCCACTTTCACCACGTCTGTGCCATTTCAATCTGCACTACATGCTCAATTATTTTATTTCTTATAGGGCACGCATTCAGATATAGCACCCTCAGTCCTGTATTAACCGTGCCTCCTCTCAATTTCATTTGTCTGCCCAGTGTGCTTGAAGTTTGATTGTTTACAATTTCAATCCACTCTGTCCTATTTGTGCCTGTGCTGGAGATTTTAATAAACTCTCCTGCGTTCTTCGCTCTTATCTCCTCTTTGAATTTGAGTTTTCTAATTTCCCCTATAACTGAAATCCCACGCAAACCTAAAAATTTGTTGGAAGAACTGACCACAGCCCTAGTTAAATGATTTGTTAGGACTCTCGTCCCGGCATTGTTCAGATGAAGACCATCCCATCAGAACAGGTCCCTTCTTCCCCAGTAATACAGGAAAAAAATGGCTTGCTGTACATTCCAAAGTATTGAAAATACAAACAGATAAGCTTGTTATAATACACTCATGACCTTGAGCTATATAAATTGAAATGTGAATTACAAAACCATGGAAGTGCTGTGCAAACGTTATCAATCATTATTCGGCCCACAGCTGAGATGCTGACTTCCTCTCTGTCAGTGATCTCCCTCACTGAGATTCTCTGGTCCAATCCCACACACAGTATTTCGGGGGCTGATCAGTTCCTGCTGCGGTTCGCCCAGTCTATTTAAGTTAATGCACCTTTTCCCTGGAACCAATCAATTGATCTATTGGATTCTGTTTAATTGTCAGCAACCCAGCTCTGTGATGTTTTTGGAGATAAATGATCTGGGATGACAGCAAGTATCAGCACAGTGCTCACAGGGTATGTCACCAGACAAAGGGCTTCAGCCCAGGGGAATATCTAAATGGAATTTCCATCTTCTGTCTATTTTCCTCATGGTGTCTCCTATCTATCCAGTTTCACTCTCTTCTAAATCCCGTTTCTCCCACTCAGTCATTCGCTCCATTTTCTATCCACTCTGCTGATCTCCCATCACATTCTTTCTTGCTGTTTCATTTTCTGTGTCTCTCTCTCTCTCTCTCTCTCTCTCTCTCTCTCTCTCTGTCTATCTCCAATAAGTCTCTCTGCTTTTGGATAGTGCAGTTGGAGAGGTTATGGATGTAGGATAGGCTAAATTGCCTCCATCTGTGCCATATTAATTCTGAAGGTCTCTGACCCACAATAAAGACTTTCAGTGCCTGGAGAAACAAGATGGTCCTGCGAAGGACACAGTACACAATCATCCATTATCTCTTCCTGTTTTCTGACATGCAATATCCTCTAAATATCCGTTCAAACAAAATAGATTAAAATTCGAGCAGTTGCGACGACATTCACCAGACGATAGTGAAATCAGGATTTAATAAACACCACGCAAATGTGGATTTGCCTGATAGCAGCTCCTCCCAATTAACACCCCTCGCTTCTGCCTGATGCGGATTTGCCTTGCACCAATTTATTAACTTCCACAAGGTCCTGACTTATTTCATGATCGTATCTATCTCAAACCTGAGGGCATTGTGATCACTGTTTCCAAAATGATCTTCTACTGAATGGAAAGTCACCTGGACAGACTCATTTTCTAATACGAGGGCCCGTATGGCTCCTCCTGTAGTTGGACAAGCCCCATACCGCTGCAAGGAACTTTCTTGGATGCATTTAAAAAATTCTACCCCGTCTAAGCCTCTTGCTCTAAGAGATTCCCAGTCAATATTGGGGTCGTTAAAGTCATTCACTATGCCAACTCTGTTTTTAATATGTTTCCATAATCGGCCGACATATTTGTTCCTCAATCTCTCAGTGGCTGTTGGAGGGACTGCAGTACAATCCTAACACATGCATCCATCATATCTTGAGTTCTTTTCATGTTGCCTCAGTAGATGATCCCTCCAATACATCCCAAGTGCAGATGCAACAACCTCCCTGATTAGTAATTCAACTCCTCCGCCTCTTTTAGCTTCCCCTCTATCTAATCTAAAACAACAAAACCCTGGAAAGTTGAGGCGCCAGTCCTGCCTCTTTCTCAAACAAGTCCCTATAATTTTTGCAACATCGTAGTCCCATGTAGGGATTCAGTCTCTAAATTCAACTGTTTACCCATAATAATACTTGCATTGAAATAAATACACTTCTGCCAAACACATCAGACACTGACCTGATATTTGGTTTGAGATTCCCTGAAGTATTTTCGGCTGCTATTTTCTGGTGACTGGAGATTACAAAAGACTATCGGTTAAGCAGAAAATATTGTAGAAAGACAATTCCAGTTTCCTCCTGTGTTACTTCAACCTGTACATTGCATTACACATGGTTCGATTTCAATAGAGTGCTGGATAATTATTTCACTTTAAACGACTGTCCCCAGCCACTCACTGCATATTCAGCAAGTATTTCTGGACCCACTGGATTGATTGCTCTCTTGCAACTCTCTCACGAAATCTCTGTAATATTTGCATTGGAATTATATGCACTCATCCAATCTCCAAGTTCTAACCTGCTAGAATCCTCACATTAACCTAATAACACTCAGGTTGCCAGTCCCATTATGTTCAGTGCCCTCTGCGTCTTTGTTGTTGGTCTTAGATGCTCTGGTTTTATTCTCCAATTCCTCCTCAGTCACCGTATTGTGGACCTACTGCTCTGGTTCCCACTCCCCGCTGCCACACTGGTTAAAATCCTTCTGAGTGACAATAGCAAACCTGCCTGCCAGGAGATTGCCGCTAGTGCAGGTCCATTCCGTCCTTCTTGTGTAGGTCCTACCGACCAGGGAATCCCAATGATCCACATATTGGAGATTGCTGCCAGTTCAGGTCAATCCCGTTCTTCTTGGGTATATCCTACCAACCCGGGAATTCCAACGATCCACATATTGGAGATTGCTGCCAGTTCAGGTCAATCCCGTCCTCTTGTGTATATCCTACTAATACGGGAATCCCAATGATCCACATATCAGGGATTGCTGCCAGTTCAGGTCCATCCGGTCCTCCTTGGGTATATCTTATCGAGTCGGGAATCCCAATGATCCACATATCAGAAGTGCTACCAGCTCTTTAGCGGTGTATTTAACTGTTCTACCTTCCTATTCCTAATCTCACTCGCACGTGACATATTCTAACGACTCCAAAATTCAAATATCCTTTTAGCACAACTCCAGCAAGGCCTTTTCTTTAAAGTGGATAGACGTGATAATAAAAACGTAAGTGTGCTGCTTTTACAAAAAGCTGTCACATTTGCAGCATTTCTCCATCAAATAAAAGAAAAAATAATGTAGATTGTAGAAATCCGAAGCAAACACAGAGACATACTGTGGAGAGAGAAAAGAGCTAATGCTCACAATGTAGACGCGGGAAGAATGTACAAAGTCCACACAGACAGTTTACAGAGATTGTAATTGAACCCGAATGCCTCTCACTGTGAGGCAGCATTGCTGTGTCACAATGATGCCCAATTATGGATAATTGTGGGTAGTATAGTTCGAGGCACAGATAATATTCTCTGTGACCAGGGTTGAGAGTCCTGAAGGTTGTGCTGCCTACCTGGTGCTTGGGTTTGGGATTTGTCATCTGGAGTGCAGAAGAAGTTGGAGTGGGAGTGGAATGAGTCAGTGGCCAGAGTTCGTGCAGGTACTAACGGCTGGAGAAGCAAATGACAATGAAGAGGGACAGTAAATACAAAACTGAACTGTTATATCATAATGCAAGCAGTAGAAGGAATAATGTAAATAAGCTTGTGACTCATACACAAATTGGCAGGTATGACGTGGAGGGCATCACAGTGACACCACTGCAAGAGGATCAGGTTTGTGAGCTGAATATTCAAGGTTATTCATCCCGTCGAAATGATAGGCAGTTGGGCAGAGAGACAGATTTGTCTCATTAGGAAGAAATGGAATTGAATCAATTAGAAGAAATGAAGTAAATCAGATGGTGTAGAATCTGTGTCGGTAGAATTGGGGAATCAAAAAGGTGGAAAAAATGCAGTTGGAGTTGTGTACAGGCCACCAAACAGTCGTCAGGAGCTAGGGTGCAAGATACACTAGGAGATAGAAAGATCTGTGGGAAAGGCAACGTTACAGAGATCACGTGGAATTTCATGATGCAGGTGGACTGGGAATTCAGTTTGATAGTGGTTTGCAGAAAAAGGAATTTGTGGAATGTCTATGGTCTTTTTGTAGCAAGTTGTGCAGGCAGACTAGGTGAGGGGAGCTTTAGATGAAGGTAATCATAGGAGGCAGTGATCATAATATGATTGAACTTACTCTGCAAGTTCAGATGGAGAAGTTAGAATCGGAGGTAATGGTATTACAGCTGAATAAAGGCAATTACACAGACATGAGAGAGGAGCTGGTTAGAATTAACTGGGAGACAGGCCCAGAAGGAAAGACAGTTGAACAGCAATGACAGGAGACTTTTGGAGTAATTCCGGATGCACCATAGATTTATCCTGAGGACGAATAGGCATGATAGAGGGAGGATGAGGCAACCATCGCTAACTAGGGAAATCAGGGACAGCATAGAAGTAACTGAGAATGCATATAATGGGGCGAAGGGCAATGGGAAACCAGAGGATTGAGAAGCTTACAAAGACAAAACAGAGGGTAACCAAAATAAAATAAGGAGGGAGATTATTAAATATGGGGGTAAGCTAGCCAGTAATGTAATATAAAGGAAGTCTGTAAGAGCTTCTTTCAATATATAAATTACAAAAGTGAGGCAAAAGTGGGCATTGGACTGCTGGAAAATGATACTGGAGACATAGCAGTGGGGAACGAGAAAAGGACGAGGAACTGAAAAGTTAGTTCACGGTGGAATATATGAGTAATACCTTAATATTCAAGATAGTGAGGGGCCAGAGCTGAGTATGCTGGCTACCACCATGGAGAGCGTGCTACAAAAAACCGAATGGTGGTTAACTATCTTGGACCGGATGGACTACGTCCCAGAGATATAAGGAAGATAGCTGAAGAAGGTGTCGGGGTATAGTGGTGAGCTTTCAGGAATCACTAGAGTAAGGAACGATCCCAGGGCACTGGAAACCCACTATCGTGACACCCCACTGTAACAAGGGAGTGAGGAAAAAGACAAAAAATATCCACAATTAATGGCTTAAATTCAATCGTGGGTATGATCCTGGAATCTATTGTGAAGGAAGAGTACTGAATTACCTGGATAGATTTGATGTTGGTCAGATGTTTCCATTGGACGAGAGCTTAAGGGCAGAGACTTAGATGAAAGGGAGATAAGGAGAAATGTATTTAACCAGAGAATGTCGAATCTTTAAAAAATATTGCCACAGTAGGCAGTGGGGGCCAAGTCATTAAGTCTGTTTGAGATGGATTAAGATAGGTTCTTGATTCTCCAGGGGATGAAGAATTACGAGGATAAGGCTGGAGAATGGATTTGAGAAACCTATCAATGATTATTGAATGATGAGCAGACTTGACAGGCTAACTAGCCTAATTTCTGCTCCTGTGTCTTATAGACTTCTCTGAGAAGATGGAATCATGCTCTTCATGAATGTCAGAAGCTGGTCGGAATAGTTAAATGTTTTAGAATGAAGATATTGTGGCTGCTGTCAGGGTGGTGGATAATCTGACATTCAGTGCAGGATCACACACCAACTGCACTATATTAATGTGGGGAGAGTTTATTCAAATCCTGGACCTCTCTGTCTCTCTCAATCACCGTGGGGAGTAGAGGTTGGGGTGAGTGGGCGTAACGTCCTCAGAGGCACTTCAACTATCCAGAGTCATGCATCCTGAGTGAAACAGCAGACATGGAATTTATCACCTTCTCATTGTCTGTTTAGAATATAATTAGTGATTTCCCATCCCATTCAGTGTTCAATGCAATCACCTCTTATTCTCTGAAAGCATTCCAGATCAAACTTTACTCACTCCTCATGATGCCATTATCCCAGGGATTAATCTGGTAGAACCCCTGTTCACTCTCTCTGTGTGAAGGAGATCACTCCTTATGAAGGATAGAAAATCTGTCCACAATGCCCAAATACTGCCTCAACAACACTCTCACGTTTGATCGCAATAAATCCTTTCCCTCACTTAGCTGGCTCCATTTCTTCGTGTGACACAGGAAACCATTCATTTACAATCCATTGCCACTGATGTGGAATGTAAAACATCCTTACATCTGTAGGTCAGCATCAATAAAGCCAGCACCAGAGGTGCCTGTCGAAATGGAAATCACTCTCGGGGAGAGACTCAATGACAATGAATGCACCTAAAAGAGTGAATGGTCACCTACTTGAATGGAAATCAGCTGTCGGATTATGGGAAATAGGCAAAGGAAAGGAGCTGCCTTCACTTCTGTTCTGCCCTCACGGGATGAGTGCAGCCATGGTCAGGCCAGCATGTTATACCGATCTTGAACTGAACGGTTGGTTCAGCTGTTCCACAGGACAGTACAGAGTAAAACAAGCTGCTGTAAATTTTCAGTTAAACAGAGACCTGACCAGGGACGTATGACCCACTGCCTTCTCTAATGGGCATCAGGCAACCCGATATCAACAGATTATTATTCTGTGCATCTAGATTACGAGCCAATGACGTGACCACCATGCACTATCTTCTCATCTTTCAAATTCTGTCCAGAGAATGAGTTAAACATCTCAAGTTCAATTATTTTGCAATGGACACGTGGTAAGAAGGGACTTGAAACATGTATCCTGAATTAACAAAGGCGCAAACAATGGTTTCTTCAGAAGTTGCACTGAGGCTGAGGAGGAGACTGGGGCGTCTTAATGTTTGTTCTGAACAGGATTGGCATGTGGAGAGGATATGGAGGTGTAAACTTTGCAGGAGAAAATGAATCAAATTGGTTGAGAACAGTGTGTTTCATCCTCGCATATTAGGGAGGAATTTGTAAATAATAATTTACTAGTTATTATTTCTAAGGAATGGAATCTTTGATTGGAACTGAAAAAAATTGACTTGCACCTTTCCAAAATTTATATATCATCAGCATCAATTCAGTTCAATGCACAGACTCAGTGACTTACCAGGAACACCAACTATAGCAAGAATAGGATAGTAACCAGCTTGAATAACCATCAGTACTTCTTCAATCCGATATGCTAATGATATCCAAGGCTGGGATAGCCAGTAAAGACCATAGGATAAACTCCTGTCCATTGTTGGAACATTCCAGTCTAATGTTCTCACAGACTGGTCTCTCCTCCACCTCTCTGGAGCTGCTGATCCCTGTTACTGGTGTGGATGATGCTCCAGCTCATACTATGGGATAAAACACTGAACGCATTCCCTATTGATAGAAGAGAGAAACTCTCTCAGGATGCTTAGGATCCAAAAAGACTGACATAATCACAATCGCTGACCAAATAGCTCCAGTTAACCAATTAGCCTTCAATATTGTTTTATTAAATTTCAAAATAAGTTTGAACGTTTCTGCATTGGGTGTGATATTTGAAAGTGATTCAAGGAAGGAATGTTGAAGATGGCAGGTTGATTGTGTGTAATCTTTCAGTCTGCTTTGGATATGGAAGTAATGCCAGAGGTTTAACGAACATAAACATGCTTCTCTGCTCATAAATAGAGAAATAAATCTTGTAACTATAGATCTGTCATTGCAATATCTGTAAAACATTGAGAGAACATCTTTCGCCCATGATCTGATGGCAAAATGTGCGTAAGAAAACGTCGGTTATAACAAACAAATGGCATGGATATGTTAACAGAGAACTGTACGTGACAAACACAATGCAGATTGTTATTCCAGAATGAGACAGGGCAGGTGTTGGTCATGTTCTTGATGGTATCCATGTTAACGAATTGTGATGAAGTGTCATTTAATGGACTTCAATTACATTGTGATTATGACATTGGGGAAAGACAGAATATGGAGAGGACTGGGTGACATGGTTGTTTAGAGTGGGTAGAGGGACACTGATGTTCTTCATTCACCAGTATTGGAACGTTACTCTTCATAACTCATATGAAGAACAGATTCCAGGATACATTTACAATGGGGAATTAGCAGAGACAATATTAATGAAATGCATTCATGCAATATAAAATCCAGAAACAAAATGATTTTCTGCACATACCAATATATGCAAAGTACAAAGAGGTAAGGTTGTTAAAATGCAGTCCTATACTGTGCTATATAAATTGAAATGTGGATTACAAAACTAGGTAAGTGGTGTGCAAACTTTATCAATCATTATTTCACCCACAGCTGAGATGCTGATTCCCCTCTGTCAGTGATCCCCCTCACTGTGATTCTCTGGCCCAGTCTCTCACACAGTCTGGGCGTGGGGTGTTCATCATTTCCTGCTGTTCTTGGCACAGTCTATTTAAAACCTCTGCTTTCTGCATGAAACCAATCTGTTGGCCTAATGGGTTCGGTTTAGCTGTCAGTAAATTCTGTGATATTATTGGAAATAAATACTCTGGGCTAACAGCCAGTATCAGCATAGTGCTGACAGGGTATGGCGCCCAGACAAAGGGCTTACAGTCCAGAAGTATTTCTAAATAAAGCTTCTAACTTCTGTCTGTCTATATTTATCTACCCTAATGCGGTCTCCTGATCTATCTAACTTCACCCTCATCTAACACCTTTCCCACTCATTCAGTCAGTCCCTTTCTTTCCTCTTTCAGTGTATATCCCCCTTCACTTTCTTTCTCTCTGTTTATTTCTCTCACACACCATCTATCTCCACACACTCTCTCTATCTCCGCTTGTGCTGTTGGAGAGCTTGTGACACCTCGATGGGCTGAATGGCCTCCATCTGTGCTCTAATAAATCTGAGGTTCTCTGACCCACAATAAATACTTTGGGTGCCTTGACAGACACGTTGGTCAGGTGACACGTACAGTGCACAGTCTGCCATTCTTCCTTCCTGTTCTTTTCTGATGTGCAGCTGTCTTGAAATGTCTGTTCAAATGAAATAGATTGAATGAAATTCAAGCAGTCGAGAGGACGTTCATGAGTGTGTATTTCAATCAGGATTTAATGAAGGATGAGATTCCAGAATAACATAAGCAATGAATGAAAAACAGGGGCATCATAAGAAATGACAGTTGAGTACAACATGTGGTTCCAAGTAGGTCTCATGGTATTACCGACAGATTATCAATACAGAAAATCCTGTTATTGGGACCCAGGTTAGAATCCCGCCACTGCAGATGGTGGAAATTCAATTCAATAATTTTACAATATCCCTGGAATTAAGAATCTACAAATGAGAATAAAGTAATTGCCGATTTTCAGAAAAATGTATCTGGATCACTAATATCCTTTACTGAAGGAATCTTCCATCCGCACCTGGTCTGGCTGGCATGCAACTCCAGACCCAAAGCAATGTCATTGACTCCAATCGCCCCCTGAAATGGTCTAGTGAGTCCTTTAGTTGTACCAATCGTTACAAAGTTTCAAAGAAATGAAACTGGCTGGGCCACCTGGCATCAAACTGCACTGGAAAAGTCAACATTAGAAACATCACTGTAGAACCTCCAAAGTTTTCCTTACTATCATCTAAGGGGTAGTGCCAAATTGGGACAATTGCCTTACAGACGAGTCAAGCAACAGCCCGGCATAGTCATACTCATGGAATCATACCTTACAAAAATAACCCAGCCACCACCATCACCATCCCTGGATATGTCCTGCCCCAAATGCAGGACCAATCCAGCAGTGGGGGCAGCTCAGTGAGATAGATAGTTGCTCTGGGAGGCCCCAAAATTGACTCCAGACCTAATGAAGTCCCATTGCTTCAGATTAAACATGGACAAAGAATTCACTTACTGTTTACCACGTAATATCGTTCCTCATCTGAATCAGTAATCTCTATGTTAAACAACACTTGGAGAAAGCACTGACTGTGGAAAGGGCACAAAGTGTATTCTTGCTGGGAGATTTCAAAGTCGACCACCAAGAATGGTTTGGCAGCAGTACGACTGATCACGCTGGTCGAGTTCTAAAGGACATAGCTACTAGATTGGGTCTGCAGCAGGTGGTGAGGGAAAGAACAAGAGGGGGAAAAAATCATACATTACCTCATCCTTGCAAATCTACCAACTGCAGATGTATCTGTCCATGGCAGTATCAGTAAAAGTCTCACGGTCACATTCAGAATGAACTCTATTGTGTTGTGTGGCACTATCACCATGCTAAATGGCACAGACTTCGAAGAGATCCAACAACTCAAAACTGAGCGTCCATTAGTCACTGTGGACCATCCATAGCAGCAGAACTGTACTCAATTGCAAACTGTAATGACACGGCCCATCATATCCTCCACTCAACCATTACCATCATCCAGAGGATTAACCCTGGTTCAATGGAGAATGCAGGAGGGCATGCCAGGTGCAGAACCAGGAATATACAAAGATAAAATGTTCATATGCTGAAGCTTCCAAACAGAAATACTTGCGTGCCAGATAGCATAAACAGCAATGGACAGACAGAGCTTAATGATCACAGAATTAATGTATCAGATTTAAGCTCTGCAGTTCTCCTAATTCGATCATGGATGATGGTGAACGATCAAACAACTCATCGGAGTAGGAGTCTCCACAAATATCCCCATCCTCAGTGATGGAAGAGCCCAGTACATCAGTGCAAAATATAAGGCTGAAGCTTTCGCAGAAATCTTCAATCAGAAGTTTCAAGTGAATGGTCCATTTCGGCCTGCTCCCGTGGTCCCCATCATTAGAGATAGCAGTCTTCAGCAAATTCAATTGACTGATGTCAAGAAACGTTTGAAGGTACTGGATACTGCAAAGGCTATAACCCCTGATAACATGCCGGCAATAGTCCTAAAGGCTTGTACTCCAGAACTTCTCGCTTCCCTTGACAAGCTGTTCCAGTGCAGTTACAAACCGACAATGTGAAAAAAAACTGTGCAAGTATGTTCTGTAAATAAAACGCAGGACAAATTCACCCCTGCTAAATACCGCCTCATCAGTGTACTCTCCATCATGAGTAAAGTGGTGGAAGTTGTCATCAATAGTGTTATCAAGCAGCACCTGTTCAGCAATAACCTGCTCAGTGACGCCCCTTTTGGTTTTGCCAGAGACACTCATCTCCTGACCTAATCACAGACTTTGTTCAATCATAGAAAAAGGAACTGAAATCCAGCCCATGACATCAAGTCTGCATTCTTTCAAATGTGGCATCAAGGAACCCCAGCAAAAAGTGCATCATGGGCAAACACTTCATTGTTGGAGTCATACGTGACAGATAGGAAAACTGTCATTGTTGTTGGAGGTCAGTCATCTCAGTTCCAGAACATCTCTGCAGTAGTCCCTCAGGATAATGTGGATGTAGGTTTGCTCCATGAACTGGAATGTTCATCACCATACTACGTAACATCTTCAGTGGCCCTCAGAATGAATCCTAGGTCCAAACATCTTCAGTGGCTTCATCAATTACCTTCTCTCCATCCTCAGGTCAGAATGTGGATATTCGATGATGACTGCACAATGTTCAGCACCATTCACAAATGCTCAGATACTGAAGCAGTCCATGCCTAAAGGCAACAAGATCTGGACAATCTACAGACTTGGGCTGACAAGTGGTAAGTAACATTCGCATCACACAAATGCCAGACAATGACCATCACCAGTAAGAACCAATATAAACACTTGGCATTCAGCAACATATTTTCACTAAATTCCCCTCCCACCCCCTATCAATACACGTGGGTTTACCATTGACCAGAAATTCAACTGGACTCGCCACACAAATATTGGAGCTGATCAGTGGATAGGAATACTCCATGTGTAACTCACCTCCTGTCTTCCCAAAGCATGTCACCCATCTAAAAGGCACAAGTCAGGACTGAGATGGAATACTCCCCAGTTGCCTGAATGAGTGCAGCCACAACGACAGTAAAGAAGCTTGACACCATTCAGGACAAAGCAGCCCATTTGATTGGCACCACATCCACAAGCATTCACTCCCTTCACCTCCAACGCTCAGTGCAGCAGTGTGTGTACTATCTACAAGATGCACTGCAGAAATTACCCAAGATTCTCAGACAGCATCTACCAATCCTACGAGCACTTCCATCTAGAATGATAAGGGCAGCAGGCTTTTGTTAACACCACCTTCGAATTCCCCTCCAAACCAGTCCACATCCTGATTTGGAAATATGTTACCATTCTTTCACTGTTGCTTGGTCAAAACCCTGGAATTCCCTCCCTCAAAGCATTGTGGGTCAACGCACAGCAGGTGGACCACAGCAGTACAAAAACGCAGCTCAGCACCACCTTTGCAAGGGGGCACCTAGGGACGGATAAGAAATGATGGGCCCTTCCAGCGATTCCCGTATCCAAAACAAAAGTTTAAGAAGTTCCAAGTTGAGCACGTGGATGGGTCAGGTTATCTGATTTGAACATGAACAGGAAAGCAGTCTTTCTGATGATGAACATTTTAGACCTTTCTGTTATTAGAAAAGTGTTCGGTGTTCCATGATGTGTTGTTGCTGAACGCTGTGATAAATTGCACCTGTTTGGTTAAATTCAACAATGTTAGCGTAGCAGGATCGATCCTTCAAAAATACCAGACTGAAAATGACAAACATCGTAGAGACAATGTACTCCGCCAGATGAGACTCACAGATAGCAGCTTATATTCAACATGTTACTGCGCTACTGTCTGACACTGAATCCTGCTCCATATTACAGGGGTTACCATTGAGCAGAAGGTGAAGTCAAATCAACGTACAGATACAAGGGTTACAGGAGCAGGTCTGAGACTTTCAATTCTGCTTTGAATAATAGATTGTATGACCTTAAGGGCATGAGATATGACAATAAACTTAGGCCATTCAGCCTATCTCTTCACTCTGAAACTATGCCATTTTGTCATAGTCTCTAAGACTAGTGGAAATATCTTCTTTTCGCTAACTGTATCAATCGATGCAGTAATCGGTCAGTTTCAATCAGATGCACCCCCCAATTCTTTTAAAATCCATTGAGTACAACATAGAGCTCTCATCTGCCGCTCGTATGACAAGCCATAATTCCCAGGATAGATTATGTCCAACACCCGTAGATCCTTCCCCAAACAGCTCACAATAATCCAAATGCTTTCTCACCATAGCCCATTACATTCTCAGCAGTACGTCTCCGTTTTGGTATTGTCATCCTCTTGAAATGAATGTTAGCATTGCATTTGCTTTCCTAACTGCCAACTGCATCTGCACATCAACCATAAGAGAGGACGAGTAGTCCAAACTCCTTTTGTGCTTCACATTGCATGAACATAGTGTCTGCCTGTATTCCGCCTACTGAAGTGCATAATCTCGCATGTTGCCATATTGTGTTCCATCAGCCATGTGTTTTTCCAGTGTACTAAACTGTCCAAGTCTTTCTGCAGCCTCTCCACTTCCTCAATATCACCTGCCCATCCAATCATCATTGTATCATCTGCAAACCTAGTAAAACTGCCGTCAGGTCAGATGGTTTGAATAAATGGCACTTCCTGATCACCCGAGGACTGTCCAACATTGAAAAGGCAAAACGCACAAGATGCTTGACTCATTCAGGTTTAAGCAGTGACTTGATTTGAAGTACAACTGCAAAGTCTTCACTCCTTGCACCACTGGATCCTTGCACATCATTTTATTATGAAATTACCCCATTATGGTGACACAGAACTTGATGGTGCACGATCCCAGTCTATTAATGTCAATCTGTCTCAATGTTGACTGTATGGTGCTCACACCGACCAATGTTATTGTGTGTTGAAGAAAACAGAGGGAGGTGTAGGGAGGGGATGTGGATCATAAATGACTGTGTGACTGTCACTGAGGGCTGAGGGCGAAACCCCCAGATGTACCTGTGTCTATTGTCACCGCTGCAGGCGTGGTAAGTCTTTCAGTGAGTCAAATCAAAGAAAGTGATGGGCCTGGAGAGCTTTCCAGGCTGAGCACTCAGATCCTATTTGTACCAACTAGCAGAGGTATTCACACACAACTTCAGCCTTCCCTCCTGATTCAAGAAGGCCATCATCATCCTCGTAAGTGAGAAAGCACATGGATCGTGCCCTTATAGACTACCAGGAGAAAGTGAGTACTGCAGATGCTGGAGATCAGAGCTGAAAATGTGTTGCTGGAAAGCGCAGCAGGTCAGACAGCATCCAAGGAGCAGGAGGATCGACGTTTCGGGCATTAGCCCTTCTTCAGCAATCCTGAAGAATGGTTCATGCCCGAAACGCCGGTTCTCCTGCTACTTGGATGCTGCCTGACCTGCTGCGCTTTTCCAGCAACACATTTTCAGCTCTTACAGACTACCACCCAGTGGCTTTGACCTCAATAATCATGAAGTGCTGTGAGAGGCTGGTTATGGCCGATACCCATTCCAGTCTCCAGCCTGCCTGCTGCTCTATAATATTGGCTGACTGATATAACAGGTTCACAACAGATGCTATATCCGAGCCCTGCACGCATCCCTGGAACATCTGGACAACAAGGACACCGAGACCAGACTCCTGTTCATTGACTAAAGCTCACATTCAAAATCATTATCCTTACAGACTAATCACAAAACTCCGTGACCTTGGTCTCGGTTCAACGCTCTGCAAGGGATCCTCAGGTTTCTGACACACAGACCACAATCGTGAAGGTCGGTAAAACCACCTCCTCCACAATAACACTCAACACTCAAGCTGCTGAAGGATGTATTCTCAACACCGACAATACTCCCTGTACTCCACGGCTGTACCTGCAGCACCTTACCGTACTCCCTGTACATCCACAGATGTGCCCTCAGCCCTCCACTGTCCTACATTACACCCACGGCTGTGCCCTTCGCCCTCCACTGTCCTCCTGTACACCCACGGCTGTGTCCTCAGCCCCTTAGTGTACTTCTGTAGACCCACGGCTGTGCCCTCAGCCCCTACTGTACTCCTGTACACCACGATTGTTTCCACAGCCCCTACTGTTTGCCTACTCACGGCGGTGTCCTCAGCCCCTCACTGTCCTCCATGTACACCACGATGACGTTCTCAGCCCCCTACTATACTCCATGTACACCCACGGCGACGTTCTCAGCCCCACACTATACTCCATGTACACCCACGGCTATGGCCTCAGCCCCCTACCTACTCCAGCTGAGTTCCCAAATTCCAAACAACACCAGCTACAAGTTCGCTGATGACATCACTATAGCAGTACAGATATGAAACAAAAACGTGTGAGAATGTAGAAAGGCTATAGAAAGTTTGGTGGCACTGTGTATTGATAATGACATCTCTCTCTAATCTGGCAAACGTAAAGAACTGATCATTGACTTTAGAAGAAAGGAGGGGAACACACCCATCGACATCGACCATTTGAGGGAGTGCAGAGCATCAGGTTCCTCGGAGTAATGATAACTGACAAGCTGTCCTGAACTTCTCACATAGGTCCAACGGTCAGGAAGGTTCAACAATGCCTCTCCTTCCTCGGGTGGTTCAGGAAATTCAGCATGTGCTACATATACAAAAGCACCATTGAGAGCGTACTGTCCGGTGCGTAGCAGCGTGGTATGGCAACTGCTCTACTCAGGACAATGAGAAATAACAGAAGGTTGGGTGCACAGCTCTGACCACACGGACTCTAACATCCCAACCAATGATTCCATTTACATGGCTCGTTGCCGCAGGAAGGCTGCCAACATCTACCCCAGATTACTGAGGGAAGGGAGAGAGGAAATAGCTGGAGCATTAACACATATCTTTTTAGCATCCTCGAACACGGCTAAGGTCCCGGAATACTGGACAATTGTTAATCCCCTTGTTTAAGAAAGGTAGTAGGGATAATCCAGTCTATTATAGACCGGTGAGACTGATGTCATGGATAGGGAACCTGCTAACGAAAATACTTAGGGTTAGGATCTGTTCTCATTTGAATGAAAATAGTCTTATCAGTGATAGGCAATATGTTAGCAGAGAAGGTCATGTCTTACCAACTCTATAGAATTTTTTGAGGAGGTGACAAAGTTGATTGATGGGGGAGAGACAGTAGATGTCATGTACATCTACAAGGGATTTATGGGCGGCACGGTGGCACAGTGGTTAGCACTGCTGTCTCACAGCGCCTGAGACCGGGTTCAATCCCGACTCAGGCGACTGACTGTGTGGAGTTTGCACTTTCCCCGTGTCTGCGTGGGTTGGCTCCGGTTTCCTCCCACAGTCCAAAGATGTGCTGGTCAGGTGAATTGGCTATGCTAATTGCCCGTAGTGTTAGGTATGGGATAAATGTAGGGGTATGGGTGGATTGCGCTTCGGGGGTCGGTGTGGACTTGTTGGGCCGAAGGGCTGTTTCCACACTGTAAGTAATCTAATCCAGAACATGGGCTTCAGGAAGGCGTTTGGTATATTTCACCATTGCGGGTTATGGCAAAAGTGAAGTTATGGCATGGTGCGTTAGTTACGTGGGAAGAACAGGCTGGGCAACAGAAGGTAGAGAATATGGGGGAAGGGAGTTCTCAAAATGGAGAACTGCGACCAGTGGTTCCATTAAAGATGTCTCCAGAAAGATACATGAATGGGCAGGGAACAAAGGGATACACGATCCTTAGAAATAGGCGACAGGTTTAGATGGAGTATTTGGATGGCGCAGGCATGGAACACCGAATGGCCTGGAATGTTCTTTGTTCTAACATTAACAAAGACCCATCAGACCCAGTAATGGTCTCTCCAACCTCTTCTATCAGGCGAAAATGTACAGAAGGTTGAAAACACAGAGCAGATGTTTCAGGGACAGCTTCTTCCTGACTGTTATTAGACAGATAATAATGCTGATCTTGTTCATGTTGATCTCGCCTCGCGCACATCCTGTGCAGCATAACCTGCATGCCTCTCAGACATGTTTTACAGCCATTGTTCTCTATATCCTTGCTTACTATGATATGCCTGTACATCTTGGTACAGGTCAAATTACATCCTCCCAGCCTCCCCTAGCTCCTCCATTGCTCACTCCGAGCTCTCTCGGTCCTCACCTCAGCACCTCCCATTCCCAATCTCCAGCTCACTGTTTACCCCATTCCCAGCTCCCTGTGTGCTTTCCATCTCACTATTTCTCTCACAGTCTGTTTCCCTGTGTTTTCGTTTTCTCTGTCTTCTGTTTTTTCCATGAACTTACTGTCTCCCCTTTTCCCTGTCATGTGACTGTTAGTTTCTTGTTTTGTTTCCTTTATTTGTTTTACTTACTGCCCTTCTGTTTCCCTCACTGTGTTTTCTCTCTCTCTCCTTATATGTGTCTGTCTCTTTCTCCCTTGTTGTGATGGTGATGGCTTCTCTATTCTTTTGAAGCATGTGATGGCTCTTTGATTGGATGTTGGCAATACAATAAACTCAATTGTGTTTTGGTATCTTGGACATAATTTTAAATTTATTGGTTATATTTCAATTGTTCTCAAAACAGCAACCAGAACTTGGATATCCATTTAACGGCCAATTGGTACATCTAAATATTTTGGAACTGCCTTCTCTCAGTTCTCTGCGTACTGGCAACTTAAAGCATTCCATTCACGTGCATAATAGTGTGACAGTAACTGCTCTTCCAGGGCCATAAGAAACTACAGACGGTTGTGAGCACAGCTCAGACTGTCATGGAATCCAACCTTCTGTCCACTTATACTTCTCATTGTCAGCGAAAGTCTGGCAACATCAAATATCTCTCCAAAAACTGTAATGGTGTCCTACAATCTTCCAAAAGGGAGGAGATACAGAGGTTTGAAAACTTGAAAACATGCTCAGGAACACCTCTCCCTACCGTAATTTGATGGCAGATTGTCATCTCTAACTTTTCAAATCATCAATGTGCTTTAAACATGATCTTAGATATATATACAGGTTTTCCTCGATATCTGAAAGTAGAGTATTCCTACAAATCCTTTCATAAGCTGATATGGTGTAAAGCGAAGCAGCAGCATTTATTTATGTGGGAAAAAAATCACCTTTCGTGGTAAAAGTGAAAATCCTCTTCGGATTTCTTTTGATTAGCGAAAACAGGTCCTAATGGAGGTTTTTCGCAAAGTGAAGTGGCCAAAAGCGAATTTTTGAAAAGTGGGGAATGCCTGTACCGAGATGGGGATGATATTCAGGAAAATGGGAAAAAGGTAAAAAATATATGAGGTGATTCTGACATTTTATTTCCATCCCAGCTGATCATCATTCCATTGTTTGCTCTTTTCCTTCTATCTCTCTCTTTATCTATCGATTCAATTCACTCCTCCTCACCTTCAAAGCAGACTTCCTTGTCACCAGCATTATTCACAATATTTTCCAGCTGTTTTCAGTTCAGAAAAGATCCCCAGCACTTCCTGTTCTTTTATCTGCATTTTTTATGCAATTTCAGATCTCCAACATCTTTCTTTATTTAGTTTAACCTTCAAATTTGTTATTCGATGGGAAGTCGGCATCTTTGCCCAGGTAGCATTGTTAATCATCACTAATTGTCCTGACTGTGAGGCCATTCCACAAACTTATATAAAATCAAGCAAATTGGTGTGGGTCTGAAGTCACACTTAACCCAGACCGGGTAGTAACATTCGATTTCTTTACCGAAGGTCATTAGTGAAACAGGAAATTTTTCAGACAAAATGTGGGCTTTATCGTTGTTTTTCGTGAAATTCACTTTTATTCCAATTCTTATCATTTTTATTTAAGTTCTGTCATCAGCTGTGGTAGGACTTGAAACAAATCACTTGAAACAATGTCTTTTGTTTAATAAGCTTTGCTCCTGAATTACATTCCTACTCTGATACATTGCCCTAATCATGAAGTACGTCCGAGACAAGAACAATTTTGCGATTGCAATACTTGTAACAGGAAAAGTGGCCAGAAGAGAGCTTGAAACATAAAGTCTGAATTTTACCAACTGCAGACAATGGTTTGTTCAGCCACAGCATTGATGAGATGGAGATTGGGATATTGTGAGCTGGTAGTGGACAGGGTTGTGACAGAGAGAACATGAGACATAAATCAGCTCAGGGCAAATAGGAATCCCGAGGTTGTGCACAGTTTTGTTCTCAGATGTTTGTAAGGGAGTGATCTGCAATTCAGGGTGATGAATGGAGACTGTAATTGAAACTGAACACATTTTTTTCTTTGACAAATATAGCTCGCAGAAATTGAAATGAAGTTCACAATTGTTTATGGGATTAATGAATGGACAGAGGTAGAGAACACCTGCAATAGTGAGAATAGGTTAGTAACACACCCTCCACCCCGCCCAAAATAATAATCAGCACTGCTAACATCCGAGATGGTAGAAATTCCCAATAGAGGGAAATGTTGAAAAGACCCAAGGAAAACCTCCTCTCCATTGGTGTAATTATCCAGTCCATTATTCAGAGATTCAGATCTGTCCCTCCACAGTCAGTGCTGCTGCTGATCTGTTACTGGTGGAGCTGATGCATCTGCTCCTACACTGGGATAGCGCACTGAGTGAAGCCCCTCACCAATAGGAGAGGAAACCCTCCAGTGACAATTACAAATGCATGGACACTGACATCAATCACAGTCACTGAGCAAACAGTTCGAGCTTTCAATACAGCACATTCAGTTCACAATATAACTAAACTGGCCTGGATGCTGACATCGCTGGTTATTGGTCACATCTCCCATTAACAATTCCTCTAGTGAAGTCAGTTCTGAGGGAGAATGATGGATGTTTTCTTTTTGCAGGCTACATGACTCTACTCTGTTGTACGTTTGCAATGCTATAACCATCTTTCCCGAATCTCTGCCCCTCCAAAAAAAAGAAAAACAATCAGGATGTTGTGACTGTGCTGATCTCTCTTCACGGGAACAAACACCAGCCAACAGACTGTCACTGGGCACAGGAGCTGAACATAGACAGGAAGTGTGGACTTCTCTGAATGTTCTCTCCCTGCTGTAATACGGAAATGTTGGAACTTCCATACAGAATATGATTCGTAATTATTTATACAAATTGACAAACAGCTTAATGCAATTTTATTTGCTGTGAAGCAATAATTTTCACACTTTTTCCCCTCAGTCGAAAACCAAAAGTGATAAGTACAATGAACTTATTCATTAAGATTTATGAATTAATGAGTCAGGTTCTACTGAACATAACATTGGCTGGAAGATAGGGCGGAATGCGGTCAGTGGCTGTGGAGACTGAATGGAGAGTACAATGACATTCCCCAGTCATCATCGCTCTTTCTGACAGATAGAATCAAATATAATGCACAAGGAACCAGCCAACGTTTGGGAGATGCAATACTGAATGTCAATGTGAGCTGAACAGGATCATTTTAATTGTGATAAATTGAAATATATTTTATATGCATACAATTTAATCAGTTGGAATACAGATTGAGTATGGTCACTGCAGCTGAAATATAAACTTTGATTTCTCTTCACAGGTACTACCAGACCTGCTGGGCTTTCCCTCCAACATCTGTTTTTATCTGAGATTGATCATATCTGGCAGGAAACTTAAATTAAAAACAGATACTAATAACAAAATGTGAATGGTTATGGGGACAATACAGGAGAATAATAGTCGAGATATCGCTAATTTCAAACTGGAAGAGACAATATGCTGTGTTTTCACCACCTTAGTTCCGTAATAATTCTATGTTACATATTGAAAGCTTTTGGAAAGTGGGGAGATAAGCTTGGTCAAAGGAGGACAGAGTGTTCCATCATCAATAATCTATGCCTATTATATCATGAAGTCCATCTGCCTCTAAAATGTATTATAAAAAAAAATTCCTGAGATTTACAGGATGTTCAGAACTTTTTTAAACTTTGTATTTTAAAGAAGAATTCAGGTGTCACAGACAAACCAACTGTAATAGGAACAAGAAAGGACCACGTTGTCCAAATATTCCAAGTTCAACATGTAGACCCGTCAAGAAGCATGAAATATAGAGGTAATGGAAACATGAATTGCAAACAGAAAATGCTGGATAAACGAAAAAGATGAGGAAGTGTCTGCAGAAAGCAACAGAAATAACGTATGTAATATGATGTGTCACTGTTCTGAAAAATCATATTAGAATCAAAGGTTAATTTTTTGCATCTCTGCTCGGCTGTTGCCAGATCGACTGAGTTTCGCTCAAGCTCTTTTGATTTCTTTTTTTTCTGATCTGTGACAAAGTGTCTGATTGAATGATAACAGCAAATCCGCTATCTCAGTTGAATCTCGAGTAATTTGTTATAGATATTAAATGAGAAATTGCAACGTTTCTGTTTGTTTGGGCTCTACGTATTGATCAAGTATTACATTGTGAGAACTTGTCATGAAAATGTTGAAACAAAAACAGAAGTTGCTGCAAACGCTCAGCAGGTTTGGCAGCAGCTGTGCAGAGTAATCACAGTTAACGTTTTGGGTCCGGTGACCTTCTTCAGAACTGATGATAGCGCTGAAAATGTTGTTTATATACAGAAGAGGCTGGATACCTGGTAATGGAGACTGTTAGTAACTAACAATTGAGGGTGAGCATTAGAAGGTTGTATGGGTAGGGAGCAAGACATTGGGGAGTTCAGACATTAAAATTATTGAACTTGATTTTGAATCTGCAGGACTGCAGGGACCGCACGTAAAAATGAAAAGTTTGTCTTCAGTTTCCGCTGAACTTTCCTGAAACATTGCAGCAAGCCTGACACAGAAATATTGGCCAGGGAACAGGATGGGGTTTTAAACAGGCACACAGCTGGAAGCTCAGGGTCTTTTGCAGAGGCACAACAAGGATGTTCTGCGAAGTAGCCATCAAATATACCCTTCGTTTCCACAATGTAGAGGCGACCACATTGTGAGCAGCAATATAGTAGATGAGATTGTGGGAAGTGTCGATAAGGTGCTGCTTCACCTGGAAGGTATGTTTGCACCTTTGGATACTGAGGAAGAGGGAGTAAAATGGGCAAGTGTTAAACCTCCTGCAGGGTAAAGTGAAGTGGAACATTCGTGGGAGTGAATAAAGAGCAGACCAATGTGACTTGGAGGGAATGATCCATCCAGAAGTGGACAAGGAGGGGAGGTGAATATGTGCAGGTGGGGGCATCTCGCTGGAAGGTGGGTGGGCGAGGAAATGTTGGCTGATGATTCTTACATGTGAATGCTGATGGGATGGTAGGTAAGGACAATGGAGACTCTGTTGTGAGAGGGAAGTGGAAGGGCGGGGCTAGAAGTGCAAGTGATGGGTCAGACGCGGTTGAGTATCCTGTTGACAGCAATGCTGCGGAATTTTGGTTGAGGAATGAGATGGACATTTCAGAGGCTTCGTTGTTGAATTTGGCATCATCAGAAGCAATGCAATGGAGATGGATGAACTGAGAAAATGGAATGTATTTTTCAGGAAACAAGGTGTGAGGATGTATATTCCAGCTAGCTGTGAGACTGGTCTATCCTCAAAAATGGTAGCAGAGATTTCGAGGAAAGGAAGGGAGGAGTCAGAGATAGGCTAGGTGAAAGTGAGAGTGGGTGCAAATTCAAAGCGAAATCAATGATTTTTTTTTCCAATACTGGACAAGTGAGAGAAACAGCAGCGATCATAATATCTAGGTATTGGTTATGGAAAAAGAAAAAAAAAGCTCGTCCACAAATTCGTGTTCTAAATTGGGCAAGATGAACATTCATGGAATTAGAAATGAGCTTAGAATTAGAAACGAGTTGTTTGCAGGTGAAGGGACCTGCAAGAAGCCTTTAAAACTGATAGCTGGAGTTTAACTTTTATATGTTCCTGAAACGATGAAAGAAAAGTTGACAGGAATAGGGAACCTGGATGACAAGAGATATTGTGGCTTTGACCTGGAAAAAGGAGGAGGCGTGGCTCAGGTCCAGGCAGTTGGGTTCAAGGAAATCCTTAGAGGTGTAGAAGGGATGCAGGAGTTTGATAAAGAATGAATTCAGGAAGGCAAAAAGGGCGATGAGACAGCTTTGGGTTGAGAAGGTCAGGATGAAGCAGAGGTTCTTTAAGTATATTAAAGGAAAAAAAACATTAGCTAGAGAGAGAATAGGATCCCTCAAAGACCAAAGTGGACGTGTATGTGTGGAACCATCAGAGATGAGCGAAGTCCTCAACAAATACTTCTCCTCTGTGTTGACCGTGGAGAAAGACATGAATACTTGTCAATTTGGGGAAGTTAATGGTGATATCTTAGGGACAATCCATGTCACAATAGAGGAGGTATTGTACAGACTACAACATATGAAGGTGGATACATCTCACGTTCCTAACCAGATATATCTAAGAACAGTGCAAGGGGATAGAGAAGAATTTGTGGGGGACCTAGCTGATAATTGTAATTATTATAAACCACAAGTGAAATTCCGGAAGACTGGAGGATTGCAATTGTTGTGCCCGTATTCAATAAGGACTGAAAAGCAAATTCCTGTAAACTATAGACCAGGAAGCTTAACATCTGTGGCGGTAAGTTACTTGAGAAGATTCTTAGGGACAAAATGGGCGGCACGGTGGCACAGTGGTTAGCATGGTGCCTCACAGCGCCAGAGACCCGGGTTCACTTCCAGGCTCAGGCGACTGTCTGTGTGGAGTTTGCACAGTCTTCCTGTGTCTGCGTGGGTTTCCTCCGGGTGCTCTGGTTTCCTGCCACAATCCAAAAATGTGCAGGTTAGGCGAATTGGCCATGCTCAATTGCCATTGTGTTAGTTGAAGGGGTAAATGTAAGGGAATGGGTCTGGGTGGGTGCCGCTTCGGCAGGTGAGTGTGGACTTGTTGGGCCGAAGGGCCTGTTTCCACACTGTAAGTAATCTAATCTAATCTAAAATGTATATGCATTTGTAAAACAGGGTTTGAATAAAATTAATAAGCATGGCTTTCTGAGTGGAAGTTCACACCTGATGAATTGGTTAAAGTTCTTTGCTGACGTGACCAGGAAGGTTGACTAGGGTGAGCTGGTAGACGTCGAAACGTGTGGTGGTGGAAAAGCATAGCAGGTCAGCAGCATTCGAGGGCCAGGAGAATCGACGTTTCGGGCATAATTCCATCATAAGGAATGTACAAAACATTGATACTCCTGCTTCTCGGATGCTGTTGACCTGCTGGGCTTTTCCAGTGTCACACCTTTCGACTCTGATCTTCAGCATCTGCCATGCTCACTCTCTCCTCGGGCAGGATATTTAGCGATATGGATTCCAGTTACACCAGAACGGGATGAGGCCTTTCATCCCTCGATCATGATATACAGTTACAGGAGGAGGACAATCATCCCCTCCAGTCGATAAAGGTAGACCCAGTTTAGATCATGCAGCAACAGTATCAGTCTATCCAATGACATAGGAAATGGAAGAGGCCACAAAGGGATTGGATTATGGAGAAGACTGGAATAAAACGAGGCTATTTAGCTTCTCAAGCCTGCCTTCCCTTCAGGAAGATCAGGGCTGATCTGTTCTCGGCAGCAATTTCTCTTTCATGCCCATATCTTTGTAGCACAATGCTCAAAATTCATTAGCATCAATCGTGCCCCAAAAACATTTCAGTGATTTACTGTCTAGGATAGAGAGGCCCCAACGTCACTACCTTCTGAGGGAAGGAAACACTCCACACACATGTCCTTTGGTCTATTGACATGAACAAAAGATATACGCACAGCGTCAGAGTGATTGGCTCTGAAATTATAGCAGATTTTGATGATCAAGGTGTCACGGAAACTGAACAAGCTTGAACTTAATGGGAATCAGGTGTAAACTCCGCCTAAGACATTAGTTTTTTTAAGGAGGAAATCTTCCATCTTCACTGATCAGTTTACATTTAACATTAACAATGTGTTTGACCCTCACTGCCCTTTGAAATGACCAGCAAGCCCGTAGTTATATCGCTCAGTCGAAAGCCTCAAAAAAATGAAACGGACGGACCTCAGCACTGACTATTTACAGCCCAAGGACTGCATTGGTCAGGAGGACAGCTCATCAACACTTTCTCAAGGACAATGAAGAAAAGGAATTAAATGCCTGCCTAACATCCATTAATGAGTAAAAGAAGGTGATCACACTCAGGGAAGAATGATAAAGATTCATAACTCACTTTAAACCGGGACTTTGATGTATACCCTAAATGGGCAGGATTTTCAGTCATAAGTTAACAGGAGAAAATAAATAAAGTCAATCTCGTTTATATTTCCATCCCAGCTGATCATCACTAATCCTTTGTTGTTTTCTTTTTTTTTTTCTATCTCTCCCTTTCTGTATCTATTCAGCTCATGCTTCTCCCCTTCATAAGGGACACCCTGTCACCAACATCAATCACACTATTTCCCAGCTAGATTTTCAGTTCTGATGTCTGGTCAGTGAACTCGAAGCGCCAATTCTGTTTTTTATTTCTCGACCAGAGGCGACCAAATCTGCTCAATTTACCTGCCACTTTCACGTGTTTTTCTTTCCGATCTGCAGCATCATTCTTTGTTTTATTTAACCTTTACTGTTGTTATTACATTGAATCTCTACATCGCTGACAGGGGCAGCATTTGTTGAACTCACTAAATACCTTTTACTATGAGGTCATTCAGTAAGTAAAAAGAAATCCACTTACATTGCTGTGGACCTGATGGCAGTCTAAAGCCAGACCAGGTAATAATGCTAGATATCTTCACCAACGACATCAGTGAAATAGATAAACACATTGTCAAAGTGCTGGTGGTGCGATGGTTGACATTAGTGAATTCGCTTTTATTTCCAATTCTTGTCATTTAGATTTAAGTTCTGATGTCATTTGTGGTAGGATGCGAAACGGTGTCTTTAGTGTAATAACATTTGCCTCTTAATCACCTGCCCAACTACATTACTATTCTACACAGTGTCCTATCAAGAATTTACTTCAGAGACGCGAACAAGGCTGTGATGCAAATACTTGCAACAGAAAGAGTGCTTAGAAGAGAGCTGGAACCATGAATATAAAATTTAGCAAAGCATAGAAAATGATTTAGTTAGCAATAGCACGAGTGCCAAGATGGAACAGGGGATAGTATGGAGTGGGTAGTGGATAGATTTGGCGATCGAGAGAATACCGAGATATAAAAATAATTCAGTTCAAAATGGCAAATCGTGATTGCCACAGTCTTATTCTCAGATGTTTGTGAGGGCATAAATGCACGTGGGGTGGGTGTGGGGAATGGGTGAAGTTCTGAAATTTGTGATAATGAATATACTTTGCAATTGAAACTGACGACTATAGTTTTATGTTTGCAAACTATAGAGAACAGATATAACAATGAAGTTATACATAGCTGATGGGATTAATAATTGGATAGAGATAGGGAGACTTACCAGGAATGCCAACAATAGCGTGGATGGGATTGTACCCATCCAGAAA